>NC_092877.1:20553670-20853670 GCF_028372415.1 Notamacropus eugenii | reverse complement strand
TATAAACAGTTAAGTAAAATAATCTATAGAAATAGGGCTGTTTCTTTGAGAATCAGAAGAAAAGAGCATCCCCAAGATTCTTGAAAGCAGAGAATTTTCCAGATTTTGCATTTGTAACCCCAGCATTACCTTGCCCTGTATCCCACACAGAGGAGGTATCTGAAAAATGCTTATTGATTGCCTCTCTGAATTAATCCTGCTGGAAAATTGGAAGTCCAGCATGAAAGGCTGAAAAATCACATAGGGGTGGTAAGTGGAAGGGAAGGATAGTTCTCTCCAGGATCCTTAGCAAGCACAACAAACAGAAAACTCTCTACTACCTGCTTACTAAACTGTTTATTCTTAGGGTGAGTGCAATCCCAAGAAGACAGGCCAGGGATGAAAGTCAAAACAGTAAGTGTCTTTACGAATGCCTTTTCATTTTTTTTCTTATTTATGGTCATTAATAATGAATCCGATTTATTCTCTGAAGTCTGGAAAGGACAGCCTTCTAGGAGGTTAACTATTTCTCCCACAGTCACAGGAGTGATAATCCATTTTAAGCTCTATGCCAACAGGGAAACATGCTAAACACTGCTCCAGAACACAGACTCTACCACTCAAGCCCAGAGGGAGCCGAAGCAGACGACAGTGGGAGACATTGGGGCAGCTGATGCTAAAGACAGACCTGGGATGGGGGGAACAGGAGAGGGGGAACTGCGTCTGGGTCAGTAGCAGATTCTGATAAGATATGAACCAGGGAAATCAGGTCTGGATTGTTTCAACTGGTGGGGAGGTATTTGAGTGAACTGGAGGCTGGAAAGATCGAGCAGGACCAAACGCATCTAATGAAGCTGCTAGTGTTGGGGGTGAAAGAGGCACAAAGGCCAGCAAATCAGCGGCAGAGTAGTCATTACACATGCAAGAACAGTACCAGAAGCTACAGGAGCTGGGAAACCAGCTTAGGCCTTCTGCACACACAAAGGAGAGAGGAGGAAAAGAGAGAAACAAAGCCTAAGGGATAAATAACCTCCAGAGGGACTGATTGGTCCTGATGCCAGGCAGGGCCCCAATATGCTCATCTTTCAAGTGAGAATTAAAATAAGTCCAGCACTATGTAATGGAAATTCTTCCTCCCTTTCTCTCTCCCTTTTCATCCTTCCCTTCTTTCTTTGTCTCTTTCCTTTCTCCCTTCCTTTTCTTCCTTCTTTCTCTTTCCCCTTCTTCCTTTCTTCCTTCCTTCTTCCCTCCCTCCCTCCCTCCCTTCCTTCCTTCCTTCCTTCCTTCCTTCCTTCCTTCCTTCCTTCCTTCCTTCCTTCCTTCCTTCCTTCCTTCCTTCCTTCCTGACATTTTAACAGTTATCAAGACCCAGGAGATCTAGTGACTATTATTATTTTTAAAAAGTCACCCTGGTATCTGTCTGGTCCACTCAGAACTTAATCTTTGCTTCGATCTAGTGTCTATTTCCTGGAATTTTTGTTTTATCAGAAGGATTCTTAAAATGGCTCCCAGAGGCAGAAGTAGAAGCGATGGATAGAAGTTGCAAAGACTCAAAGCTAGACTTGAGGTCAGCAAAAATGTCTGATACTTTTGAGTTAGTCCAAGGTGTCTTGAGCTGCCTTGAGATGTAATGGGGCTTCCTCTCACTGTGGAATGGAAAGGGTCTTCATACAAAGGTTACATATGAAGGGTGATGTAGAGGGGATCCTTGATCAGAAACTGGTTGGACTCTCTGGTCAATGAGGTCGGCTAACTCTAAGATCTCCTGAAATCTAGGCAGAAATTCTCTTCACTAAATTCTGTGTAAGCTGTAATATACTCCTGCTAATCATCAAAACCAATAAATCATGCTGAAGAATGAGTTAAAGTATTTTACACAACTAAATTTATCACTGATGACAAATTGAATTTGGGGCCCTGGCAGTTTGCTCCTTGTTTACACTTAACTTTTTTCTGTGGTGATTTCCCAAGGAGGGAATGTGACGTTTGGTTGGAACCAAAGGTTCTGTACCAGTGGAACATAATCCTCTTTGAGAGTCACGGTTATGAGGAAAAGTTGTGTCGTGACATAATTTTCCCATGATGTGTTCTCTCATACATTAGAGACTGAAGAGTTCTTTTTTTTCCAGTGGTGATAATGAACATTTTACAAAGCAATTTGTCGTCATCATTCAGTTAACCTACACAGCATCTCCACAGGGGAGGTCTGTCCTTGTCCCCTGATAATGAAGATAAGAAAACCAGAGTACAGGGTTTTCTCTAACCTTATCCTGGCGAGAGGTTTTTTGTTTTTTGGTTTGCTTTGCTTTGGGGTGTGTGTGTGTGTGTGTGTGTGTGTGTGTGTGTGTGTGTGTGTGTGTGTGTGTGTGTGTGTGTGTGTACGTGCATAATGATTTAGGGAAGAAGGAAAGAAGGAAGGAGAAAAGTGAAGGATAGAGGAGAAGGGAAAGGGAGAAGGAAGGGAAGGGGGGAAGGAAGGAAAAGAAATGGGGAGGGGAAGGGAGGAAAGGGGAAGAGAAGGAAGGAAAAGGAAGAGAAAAGAGAATTAATTCATAAAATTCTCTGTAGTCTCATGAATGCTCAGAAGGAAAACTAGACTAGTGAGATCTAGAATTGCTTAGTTCAATGGTTAGTTATTAATATTGAATATTTAGTTGGGTTTTTTGGGGGGAGGGGGAGGGAGGATTATGCATCCTAACACATTATTTTAAGTACAGCTTTAGTTCTAATGTCAAAGTTACCACTGTTTGATACATTAGCGAGGAGTAAGACCAACCTACCCTATGAAACGCACCTTCTTGCTCTCTATACCTGGAGATCCTGCATCTTTCATACAACTATCCCCCAAAAGGTGCCCCCTGTCCCATTCCCTATAAACTTTTATTCCAACACAGCTTTTGTAAAAATCATCAAAGGACTTTTCTGGGGGCTCTTCAAACAATGACTTCCCTCCCAGCCACACAGGCAGCATATAAAAACCCAGTGTCCGTTGCAGGTCCCACTTGGGGCCACAGCCAGCAGCTCAGTGCCACAGGCTGCCAAGGAAAGGGCATTAGGCTCTTACAACAAAAGCATCCAAGTAGACCTGTTTTGCAGCCTGATTAATAGAAACAAGCTCTGAGGACTAATCACAAGTCGAGCCCTGTTTTGCAGATTAATAGAACAAAGACACATGAGAGCAGGGAAGATTACGGCACTGGAATACAAATAAGCAAAGGTAGGACTGAGCATCACTTGACTGTAACTCATCACCAGCCAAAGCCAGGTTCTACTCTCTGAGCCTCGGGGCATCCTATCCAGGGACAGATCAAATGTCGGCTCAAGAACAGCTCTCAGCTTCTCAGACAAGCCATCTCCACGTGGTCGATCTGTGCTCTATCTCCATGTGTCATCTTATTTCCAAATGGATATAAAAAGCTCTCCAACAGGATGAGATGTGAGTCTAGGTGGATCCAGGAATCATCAAAACATAGAGTGTCAAAGGATTTCAGACCTCAGAGCATTGAGTTGCAGTACTAGAACGGATCTCAGAGATCTTTTCTTGTTAGCCAGGCTCCCATTCTCATTTCAAAGAAAAAAATAACTGAGTCCTAGAAGGGGGAAGCATCTGCCTCAAAATCACACTAATTCAGGGAGCTGGGAGTAGATCTCTGATCTCTACTGCATTTCAGCTCATAATGGGCAAATGACCGTGTGTTTATTAAAGTCAATATTCCTGTTTTGAGCTATTGTTAGCTATTCCCATATCCATAGGCAATGGAGGAATTGACATGTTTCAGTCGAAAGGACACTGGCCCTGTAAATCAGAAGACTTCTGTTTTGTTGCCTAATTGACATTCCTAAGGCATAAACCATGCTACTTCCTTGCTTGGGAAGCATCACTGGCTTTCTATTGCCCCTCAGATACAATTTGTAGGACTATAAAGCCCATCCAAGTGAAGGTCCAAGCTAGGACTGCAGACTCCTTTCTCCCCACAATTTTCCTCCTCATATCCTCTATGTTCTCAGCAAACTGAACAATATCTTCTCTACCCCTCTCCATGCCTTTGCCCAGACTGTCCCCAATGATTGGAAGGTTCTCTACTTACTTCTACCTCCTAAAATCCTTGTCTCCCTTCAGGACTCAGTTCAGGATGCCACCTCTTACAGGTGGTCTTTCCTGATTCCTTACTTAACTTAACTGTATATGTGCTTTGGGCTTCTGTAGAAAGTGGTACACTAATCAGAAGACTTGGGCTCAAATCTCACCAGTGATGTTTCCAGTCTGTGTGATCATGGGAGAGTCATTTCACTTCCCTGCCTCAGTTTCCTTGTATCAAAAAGAGGAGAGGCCTCTGAGGTCCCTTCCAACTCTTGATCTATGGTTCTAAGGCAGGGTCTGCTTCTATTGTTGTCTTGTGTGTGGGAAGTGCTTATTATCTAACCTTGAATAAGTCTCATTCTTTTGAAGACTCAACATCCTATGATTTAATGCAATAGCTACATGTATATGAGTCAATGGAATTACATATGTGGACTGTTGGTGACGACATACTACATAGAATGCTAGGCCTGGAGTCACAAAGACCTGGGTTCAAATGCATCTTCACACACGTCCCAGCTGTGGGACCCTGGGCAAGTCAATTCACCCTGTTTGCCTCAGTTTCCTCATCTGTAAAATGAGCTGGAGAAGAAATGACAAACCACTCCAGGATCTTTGCCAAGAAAACCCAAATGGGGTCACGAGAGTCAGACACAACTGAAAATGAATGAACACAACCACATGGGCCACAGACAAGAAGTAGCAGGAGAGCATGCAACAGCAGACAGGATACTTGGGGTTATCAAATTTAGATCTCTCACAGGACTTCTAAAATCACTGGGCCAAATAGCTCTATTATGAATTAAAAGCAGAGGACAGAGAAGTTCAGTTCTCTGTTCAAGGCCCAAGGAGCAGAAAGTATGGGGTCTGGTATCCAAAGTTAGCTCCTCTGACTCAGACCCAGAGCTCTATCACAGCTCCACTTTAGTCCTAGCTTTGTCAGTTCTGGGCCTCAGTTTCCTCATCTGTAGAATAAAGAAGCTGGATGAGATGATCTCATTGGTTACTTCCAGCTATAATGTCATGGTTCAAAGAAGGAATGACAATAATTTCTCAAAGTCCCTATTTCAATTTGTTTACTGAAATTCATTTTTTTTGTATGGAAGTGCCATGACAAAAAAAGAATGTTTACTGTTTCAGGAGTGACTGTCACTCTCAGCCTCCAAAAGATCATCCTCAGAAGCACCCTACTGCCTCTCGGATAAGCTGTTCAGACTGACATTTAAGGTCATTCATCCACATTGAGCTGCAACTTTTTTTCTCCATTATGATCTGACTATTCTTTATTTTGAATCTCATTTTATTATCAACAGTAATTGTCAATAAACACAAATGCAAAATGAAAAAAACCAAGAGGTTTGTCTAAGAAATGGAGACCTTTGTGTGTTAAACAATGCAATAATTAATATTCCTCTCTCTCTCTCTCTCTCTCTCTCTCTCTCTCTCTCTCTCTCTCTCTCTCTCTCTCTCTCTCTCTCTCCTTCTGCTTTTTCGGTTTGTTTCCTTCTGTGTTAATTTAAAATGTTTTATTGATGCTCATTTTTGGTATGAGCTGCTAGCTGTTAGCTCACCTTCCCTCAGGCTCACAGAAGTCCTCCCTTGAAACGAAAGAAGAAAATTTAGGCATTTATTAAGTACCTACTATGTGTCATCTACTAGGCTAAGTGCTTCACAAAAATTATCACAATGACCCCATGAGGTAAGGGTTATCATTATCTCCATTTTAAAGATGGGAAAATAGAGACAAATAGAGGCAAAGTGACTTGCCGAGGGTCCCACAGCTGGGAAGTGTCTGAGGTCGCATTTGAACTCAGTCTAGCACTCTGTACACTATGGAGCCACCTAGCTGCTTACAAATTTTGCCTGAAAAAATATATACCAATATGTAGAACTGAGCAAAGCATAATGAATAAATTCATGATGGAACAGAGGTGCCAAAAGAGACCTACACTCAATCACCTACCTTTCTCCACATCTCACAACTCCATCTCCCAACTCTGTGCCTTTGCACGGCTGGAATGCCCTCCCTAATCATCTTTTCCCCCTTATAATTTTTAGCTTCCTTCAGGGTACACTTCAGGTTCCATCTCCTATGAGAAGCTAATCCTGGTACCCATCTTTTTAATTTCCTCTCACTCTTCAAGTACAAAAATCTTGTATTTACTTCTCAGCACGCATATTGTTATCCTTCTCTCCTCTCCCCTTCAACAGAAAATACAGAGCTCCCGGGGGGGCAGGGTGCATGCCCAGCTCTTAAAACAATGACTGGCACATAGTAGGCTCTTAATGCATGCTTGTTTATTCAAAAGGTAATAAAGGAATTGGGAGTTCATTTGTCCCAGACATGGCTGGCCCAAGTTTCCTGGGCAGAAAGAACTGGGTGAATGTGAAGATGTTTTACTGGAAATGTAATATCTCCATCTCTGTGAGTATTTATTTAACCAAAGAAAGTTTACACAGCTTGGGAGGCAGAATTCTGCCTGTCTAGCTGTGCTCAGTTTCTACCCCAGCCAGTCCCCAGGACCAATTCTTTTTCATTCCTGTTACCTTCTAGTTGGGGAAGTTCAGAAAAAGACACAGACTTTGTTTCTGTCTAATACAGTCAAGGGAACAAAGGTATCCGGTTAGATAGCTTTAGGATGGGAAAGACTTTATTTCTTCCATTATGGTTTCGTTTGCCCCCACTAAAAACCTGAGTATCTTATTGATTTAGTACTCAGAAAAAGAACTCTTCGAGTCACAGGGGATTTAACAGAGAGGCAGCAAGGATAAGTGAATTGGCCCTAGAATCAGGAAGACCTGAGTTCAAATCCTGTCCCCAGCACAGATTAGGTTCACGAGGCTGGACCATTATAATTGACCTATATTGTCAAACTCAAATAGAAATCGGTGTCATTAATCCATATATAAGACTCCCTACTTAAAATGTAATGTTATTTATTACAATGTATTGTATTTTTATCTATTTTGTTAAATATTGACCACTTATATTTCAGTCTGGTTCAGGTCACACTGGGAGTATCGAAGACTCCATGCAGTCCATGGGCTGTGCATTTCATACCTCTGACCTATGCTTCTCTATAGGAAGAGTTAGAGGCAGCATGGAACCTGTGGAGTCAGAGGACCTGAGTTCAAATGCCACCTCTGATGTGTGACCTTGGGGAAATCATTAGCTTCTCTGGGCCTCAGTTTCCTCACCAATAAAGGAGGGGGTTGGACTCAAGCTAGGTCTAGCTCTATGAACACTTATAAGCATAGTACCATGGAAACAGCATTGACTCTAGACACATAAGACCTGGGTTCAAATTCTGTCTCTGATGCTTATTCCCTATATGACATTAAGTAAATCAACTAACCTTCCCTGGTCCTCATCTGTAAAATGACTGAGTTGATATTCACTTCCCGACAAAGAGAGAACACATTCAGAGGCAAAATCAGACATCCTTTTTGGACTATGATTACTTACAAGAATTTTATTTTTCTGTCTTTTTCATTTAAATGCAGAGAAAAACAAATGATTATTAATTGAAAAATAAAATGAAAAAATTTTGGAAGAATAGAGAGCTTCTGAGTTCAGTTCCAGATCTTCTAATCTAACATCATCTGTGATTTTCTAATAAGTTCAGAGATCCTAACTTGGAATTTTATTTGTTCCTTTTCAAACTAACATAACCAAAAAGAACATTCCATTTCTAGTAGGGGTAATTATAAGATGGTAGATTTAGAACAGAAAGATACTTAGTCCTCATTTTACAGATGAAGAAACTGAGGCCCAGAGAGGTCAAAGCAACATTCACACAGGTGACATACATGGCAGAGCCAGCTTCCTCTAGCCACAGCACTCTGTCCTCTGAAAATTGGCTTCTGTGTGTGGCCTAAAAAGCAGGCCCACCTTATCAGATTCAACAAGAAGACCACTACATCCCAGAATTTCAATCTCCACTCTAGCTCCAGCGAGAGAGATGAAAACAATCGTCTCCATTTAGCAAGTCACTCAGGCATCAAAATCACTTAGTTTTATCATACAGAGGAGGCCTGATCATCTCATTACTTGGAAGAATGGAAAAAAAAAAATATGTCACCTCTGCTCTTCTGCCTGGCAAACACAACTGTGGTCTTCTGTAGTCTTCAATGTTGATTTATTGTTGATTCATCAATAATTCCAACCCTACTCCTTATTTAATGAGATCCATACTCAACACACTTTTGCAAAAGCATCAGGTCTGAGAGTGTCCAGCCCAACCAATTAATCCTGCCAATATTCTCATAGGCTCTCTTGGGAAATTTTACCCCAAATAGATATTTATTTAGACTTACTCTTAACCACTTCCTCGGATTTGACCTTACTTACTGGTGGATTGGTTTCCCCACACCACTTCCCTGACTTTCCATTTTGAGCCAAAGGATGTTTCCTCCAAACCTTATTACCCAATATTAACAGCATTTGATGTCTAATTGAAGATGATCTTTAGGATACTTTATTCATATCCTTAGAAAATAGAGTCCAATGAATGTTCCCAGGGATCTTGATGAGCTCCCTCGGAGCTCTGGCTTGCCTTCTCTGTTCTCCATTGGGTCCAACTATCCTTGCATCTAATTAGATTTACTCTACTCACCCTGAGTCCCCTGAATTTCTAAGTCATTTTTCTGATGCCTACTATATGCCAGGCATGGTGCTAAGTGCTTTACAAATATCTCATTTGATCTTCATAATACCCCTGGGTGCTGCTATTATGCCCATTTTACAGATGAGAAAACTGAGACAGGTAGAAGTTCAGTAACTTGTCCAGGATCTCCCAGTTTATAAATGACTGACCTTGGGTATTGTTGAGTCTGGGCCCACCCTGTATTCATGGCACCACCAGCCGGCTTCTCACCTCTGCCATTCCATTTCTATTCTTGACCTCCAATTGGAAACATTTTGAGGGGGTGACTAGATTCCCAAATTGTGCCCAACCTAACTTTATTAATCATATTGTCCTTGGCATTCCTCTTTCTGCCTCCAGCAACCAGTGGATTTATACCATGGAAACTGCCCTCCAAGTTTTCCGCAGACTAGAAAACAAAGGAAAACTACTGGAGCCCTGGCATGGCGGAAGGAGAAATGTACATAGCTCTGAGCCTTCTTCATGCCTAAGATTGCTGGGACAGTGCCAGGCCCTGCCTTCAGCAGCACATACTACCCGCACTTCCTTCTGGGTACTGGTGCCCAGGAGCTGAGATCTGATTTGCTCAATGTGCTTCAGTGAAGGGAAACCACATGGAACCAAGTGCATCTAGACTGGCAAAGCATTCACCACTCTGAAGCAGTGCCAACCGGGAGAAAAGCAATGACCTCACTTTGAGGGCATGCTGATAAGCAAAGCTCTCACTGTGAAAAATATTCCCTTCAAAGTTAGTGCTGGTCTAAGTTAAAGGACACATCCTTCCTTTCTGTCAATAAGTGATAAGATAAGCATTTTGGGGGGAACAGAGGGGAACTTCCTTGGACATAGGTTGGTAAATATCTGTTGTGTTGAAACAAAATGTATTCATGGGAGGGGGTGGAAGAGGGAGATGAGGGGAGAGAAGGAATGAGAAGGGGATGCAGAAAGAGAGAGGAGAGAGGAGAGAGAGAGACAGAGAGAGAGAGAGAAGGGAGGGAGGGAGGGAAAGAGAGATTCTAAAGCAAAGCATGCACTTTATTCACCAACAGCCAAATCAATCCTTTCCCCATTCTCACTGTTGTCATTCACTACAAAATTTTCTCACATCATCACTTAGGTGTGGAACCCCGTAAGTGATACTACCTCAATAAGTCATGCATATCTCTATACCCTTTCTCTGAATCAAAGATCCTCACAACTGGAAAAGACCACAGCAGCTGTAGCTCACCAGATGCCCAAATAGCTCCCCCATGCCACTCCCACCCTACATCATAACCCCTACAAATGGTCATTCAGTCTATTCTTTAGATTCTCCAATGGGGAAGAACCCTTTACCTCCAGGACAACCCACTCCACTTCAAGGTAGCTCCAAGAATTAGGAAGTTCATAGATTCATAGATGTAGAACTAGAAGGGCCTTAGAGGTCATTAAGTCCAACACTCTTGTTTTATAGTTAAGGAAAATGAGGGCCTGACAGGATAAGGAACTTGCCCAGGGTCATTTGGTTGGTAAATATCTGAGGTGGAATATACCACAATCTCTCTGTCTCTCTCCCTCCCTCCCTGCTGTGTGTGTGTGTGTGTGTGTGTGTGTGTGTATGTGTGTGTATGCAGGCGTATGTGTGTGTTTGCCTACATACTGAGCTGAAATCTGTCTCTCCATAACTTCTAACAATTCTGGGTGGTCAAGATGAGAAACGGACCCTGAATTCTTCCTCACCACAGGCATGACCTTCGAATAAAATCAAGGCTACATCTGGAAGATTCTTTCAATCATGAGTTGGCTACAGAATGAAGGTGGTTTCTGTAACCACAACAGCTCCATTTCTGCCTAAATACATCTAGAAATGGGATTTACCGATACAGACATCAATAGGAGTAGGGGGAGATAGGGGGCTGCAGAGGGAAACCGATCAGCCTGGCTTTTTGCTTCCCCTCCCCTCCTGCCCCCCAATAAACAGGGCGGCTGTTCAAAATCAAAAAGGGAATCTGACTCCATGTGGATTTAAGAGCCGCCAGCAGTGAAGGCATTCCGAAAGAGGCAAAAATGTAAACAAACCCCGTAATTCTAGAGATGAGGAAACTGGGCATGGGTTTCCTAATGGGAGAGTCTAAGGCCCAGTGCCAAGGAAAATGAAACGGGAGCCTGCACCTTTTAAGCGGTACCATGTCAAAAGACCAGGACATATTTGCTTAACACAGAGACAGAAGACCTTTCTGTGCCAGTCCCTTTCTGAACTGCTGACTTCTCCTACTGAATAAATGCCGGAATTCCTGAGAGCCTGGTACAGAACCAATGTTGTTTTTCCAGGCTCCTCGGGTGCACACGGAGACCAAGAACTTGTTTTTGCCGACTGTGGAGACGTCGCTGCGGCTGCCGCCGGGGCCGATTCTGTTTCTTCTTCTAAAGGCCCAGTTCGTGACAAAGTAAAAGTATGAAAATAAAATAAATGAGCCTCCTCAGCCGGGAACCGCCTCTCCAGCCCATCCTGGGAGCTGTCCAGTGGTTTGCTCTTCCCCACACTCGATATCGGCTGTTCATTTGCTTGCGATTTCAAGAGCTAGAAGACTGTCAGCAAAATCTATGATGCATTACAGAACTTATAATTGGAAATAAAAATGCCGGATGCTTTGGTGACAGGACAGACACCAAGAGTGAACGTACGCGCTGCTCAGAAGGGGGAGGCACTCACAACCTTAGAGCTATTTGTAGGCAAACATAATTATAAACGCCACCAAGGAGCCGCTGGCAGCTCCAGGTTTGGCTCCTACAATGAAAATAAATGCGTACGAAATGATGGCGAGATGGAAGCCGAGGGGTTTTCAGAATAAAGAGCATGGGGCGGTGGGACAAAGAGAGGGACTCCAGTTTTTGCCTCTTTCACCAGTGCGAGCTACTGGTCATTGTGGGCGGCTCTTCTCCCATTTCGGTCACTTCAGAATTGCACTCGCTTGCTTCTGCCAGGCCGTATTTCTTGCCGCAGAAGCAAAGACCCTTCTTTCCAGGGTCACTAAATCAGACAAATTAAACCCAGGGCCACTCTGATACATGCAAAAGTAAGCTGCTTGTTCCTGAATCTATCACCCTATAGATCAAATGCCTGGGGACTGGAAAACTCCACCAGTGTTCATTAAAAGCTACAGGAGGTCATTTGGGGTTTCTGTTTGAGAGGAAAAAAGGGGGCAGGGTCCTGCTAAAGAACACTCCTGTTTCTGCTAGGGGAGTGTTTGGTTTTTATTGTATTTGGAGTTCAGAGGCATATGAGGAATTGCAACGTGCACAGTAGGAAAAATGCTTGACTTGTGGCTGGAAAATCTGGAGCTATGTTCCAAGTCTGCGGCTTGTTATCCTGCCCTCTGGGGATGCAGTGGATGGACAGCTGGACTTGAAACAGGAAGACCCGAGTTCAAATTTTGCCTTTGCTATGCTCCAAAGAAATGAGACATCGACCAACGTAAATGTACATGAAGCGAAGTAAGCAGAAATGAGAAACTAATGTACAGAATGTGTGTACATAAATGTAAATGGAATATAGATAGATGTAAATAGAATGCAAGTAGAAAGAACACTGGCCCCCCAAACCAAACTGAACACTGCATTATTACGACCAAGTGTGAGTCCATAGATCAGAAGAGAAAACAAGACCTCCCTCCCTTCTTTGTAGATGTGGAGAAATATAGGAGGGGATCACTGAATTTATGAGTTAGATTTGTGTGTTCACTAGTTTTGCTGACAGATTATTTCTTCCTTTTTAAAATTCTTTGTTACAAGGGATGACTCACTGGAAGGAGAGGGATATATTTGGAAATAAAGGTTCTATAAAACAAAAATATCAAGAAAATTCATGGAAAAATCAAATGAGGGGCTTGGATCAAATGGGCGTGGGGGAGGGGTTAGATTAAATTCCTAAACCCTTGAAGGTCTGGGTGGCAATGCAATGTCGTGGAAGAAGGCTGGTTTGGAAGGCTGGCACATACAGTGATTAGACTGGATTCGATTCCCAGTTTGGCTGTTAGATACCTTTAGGACCCTAGAGTCATTTTTGGGCTTTAGTTTCTATAAAATAAAGGGGTTGGAGTAGCTGTGATCCTCTGCCAGTTCTAAATTCAATCATCTTCACAGCTCTGATACTATATGCTTTAAGGTCCTTCCCAGATCTGACATTCTGTGTTCTAAAGCCCCTTCCAGTTCTGCTATATGTAGGGGAAACAACAACAACTACAACAACCACAAAAAAAACCCCAACCATTCATCACCCTCAAGGAGCTTGGAGTTGCTCTACTGGAGTAACCCAGAGCCATGAGCAGGAGCCAGACCACTTGCCTCTAAGTCCAGGGCATTGTGGCTGCCTCTTCAGTCTTCAGTTTGAAGGCTCTTTAAAGAGCAGGAAGGGGAAGAGATAGCCAGGATCCCTATGGAACCAGACTGTAGATCCCATGGTGAGAGCAGTCCAGCCATGACCTCAGAAGGTGTCTCTGTTCACCTTGAGGGGCCAGGCATCCCACTCAGAACAGCCAGTCAATACCATGTACTTCTCCCAGACTCATCAGGCTAAATTCAAATTCTCTGGACCTCAGAGGTAGTTGCTATGCACCACAGCATGCTCCAATTGCAAGCATCCCCGCCTGCTCCTGTGTGTTCGAAGTTATTTTCTACATAAAAATTCAGCTAAATTGTAAGTTAGAAGGCACTCCTGGAATTCTCCCAGGTCTTTAGAAAGCTTTCAGATGCACCACAAGTCATAAACATGTAATGTATATGGGCTGATCTTTCCTTCCTCTACCTATACCAAATGGCAATTTACATTTTCTAAACACATGAGTTATAACTATTTCCCCAGTCTGATGACAATTATTTCTGAGAAACCTCTGACAGGCTAGAAACTCTCAACATCACAGCTGTTATTCAGAGCTTGATCTCACTTTTTAAATTAAAACCACTTGCTGGATCAGCAAATGAGAACTTTTCCTCTGGAAAGACCATCAGAAATGCATGCAAATCAGACTCACTCATTTTAAGAATGACATAGCTTGAGGGGATGATGTTGGCATTAGGTGGCACCATAGATAGAGTGAAGGAACTGGGGTGAGGAAAACATGAGTTCAAATCCAGCCTCAGATACTTATTAGCTCAGGGGCCTTGGACAAATCATTTAGCTCCTGACTGCCTCAGTTTCCTCATCTGTAGAATGGGGATGAGTAGCACCTACCTCTGAGTTATGAAAATGAAATATTTTAAAAAGTACTTTGCAAGCCTTAAAGTATTGTACAGATGTTATTATTTTTATTTACCTGGAAGTGAATTTCAGTGCATTGAAGCAAGAGAAAGATTAGGATCCAGTCTGAGGAAAGTGGCCACTTTCATATCAAGCCACCCCTGGTGGTTAGTAGAAAAGAAACTCCAGCCACTTAGAGGCAATATAATTTAATTTTTCATCCACGTTTATAATTGATTGATTGTAATTTAAGGTCCACAAAGTGCTTTCCAGATGGCATCTTTCTAGATGTTTATAGTCCTTCATCAAAGGCACAACTATTGACCATTATTTTACAGATGAGGAAACTGAGGTTCAGAGTGGTTGTGTCTTGCCCATGAACACATAGCAAGTAGGTGACTGAGGTTGGATTTAAACTCAGGTCCTTTTTGACACTAACATTTATAATCCTGTAGCTCTGTTGCTTCTCTTACTCCCAACACATTTGCTTTCAAATAACAAAACAGTTATTTCTACTGGGTTCCATCTTTTCCTCCCTTTCTTCCTTCCTTCCTTCCTTCCTTCCTTCCTTCCTTCCTTCCTTCCTTCCTTCCTTCCTTCCTTCCTTCCTTCCTTCCTTCCTTCCTTTCTATTTGTGCAGGCAATCAGGGTTAAGTGACTTGCCCAGGGTCACACAGCTAGTAAGTGTCTGAGTCCAAATTTGAACTCCTGACTTCCAGGGCTAGTACTCTATCCACTCTACCACCTAGCTGCCCCAAGAGAGAACTTTATTTTTGAGTATGGCGATAACAGGTCATCTGTGGAGCTCGAATCTTTTTCAAAGCTCTTGGGCACATAAATCTCTGATTTCAATCCTCACACCACCTTCTGAGTTCATAGAGAACATGGATTATTATATACATTTTTTAGACAGAAAACTGAGGTATAGAGAACACAAGTGACTCATCTAAGACCATAAAGCCAGTAACAACTGTGATCCCAGGGAGACTGAAAGTACTATTTCAGAGAATCCCTGTGGGGGAAGGCAGCTCAGCGGGTATTTGGCCCAGCCTGGACCTGAAAAAGATTCCCTCTTACAATATAGCCAAGAAATAGCCCCCAGTCTCAATGAGAATCCGATGTTGCTCATGGCTGCCCAGGATCCTTCTGCATAGCTCTAATTATTGCGAGTGTTTCCTTGTTTCAAATCTGAAGCTACATTTCTACATCTTGCTCCCCCCACCCCCCCGCCCAGCTCCATGGCCCCAGAGAACATCAAGTGGAACAAGCCCATTTCCCCGTGACAACCTTTCAAATACTTCATGATGGCTCCCTTGTCGCCCTTAAAGTCTTTTCTTCAGTCATACATACAGCAGAATGTCAAATCAGAAAATTCTCAATACAGGGCTGTGCTGGATCCAGCTCAAACCAAATAGTAATCCAGCCTCTATAGGAACCGAACTGTCTGCTATGGCTACCTATTCCCCTTTGGTGGAGGGTGTTGTTAAATGAGAGATGATTGTTAAATTTTCAGTGTGAGCATTTACGCTTTAGAAATTGGCAAACTACACTTCAGGGCTTGATTTGTTGTTTTCTAGACTTAAGAAAGTGCTAATAATCAGACTAAACTTAAAAGTATGTCCTGCCTATTTTTTTTGGGGGGGGGAGAGTCAGCTGTTAAACATTTATTAACACATCCTTTGATGTATTTAGAAACCATCTGCTCCAATGTCTTCACCGTATAGGAGAGGAAAATCTAGACCCAGAAAAATGAATTGACTTAACCCAACAAAGGGTTAGTAGCAGAGTCAGGACTTCAACCTAAATTTCCAGATTCCCTCCCGAGTGCCTTTTAGTAAAAGCAGAACTAAAATTTTCCTTTTCTCACCAACTATGTTCTTGGTTAAAAGAAAACGTACAATGGAATTCTCATAAGTTGGCATCAAAGTCTGTAAAAACCCCAGTCCAGCAAGAGCTTTTGAAAAACGTGAAAGTTTGTTAGGTTCACAATTCATGAAGGACCCACAGGAGCTTTCTACAAAGACCATGCTGGCACAGTCCTTCAATGCGGTCGTTTTTGCTCCCCAGTCTCTTGTCCTTGATACTCTGTGATCCCCCATTTTTGGAGAAATACACATGGAAGGACATTAGGAGAGCAGGAAAAAGGCAAGCAGAACTACGTGTTGTTTCCAGTTCTAATAACTATATTAAGAAGAATACTGGTCACAACAACAGCCAATATTAATAATAGTGTAATAATAATAGTACCCTCCGTGACATTCCACACATAAAATAACATCAATCAATAAACAAGCATTATTAGGCACCAACTGTATGCTATGTACTTGTCTACGTGCCAAGGATACAAATGAGTCACAAACCCCTGGTTTAGGGGAGAAAATCATCCATTCATTCACTGTACATATATAATTATGACACCCCTACCGTATGTAGTTAGCCCAGTTCTACAGAAGCTAACGATCTAGGATAATGCTTACCTTCCTAGCCCCAATCCTGTAATCAATACCAGTTCAACTCAGTTCTGGGGTGTGGTTTAAGGGCCATTGGAGCAAAGCAAACCCGGGAATGTGACCTAAAGAATACATCACACCTTTTGAGGCTCACCCAAATCATCCAACTGAAGGTACCCATGAGCAGACTGGAATCATATGTCTAAGCCAGGTCCCACAACTCTAGATCTGTGAAGGGTTGGGTAAGCCCTGAAAAGTTCACCAGGGTGTCTTTGTGGTGCCATCGGTCTTGATTTGGGGTTGTCTGTTCATACTCCATAAATTTCAAAAAGAGAAAGGGCAACGGATACAGACCTTCTAGAATAATCTTCATTTAAAAAAAAGTAGCCAAATAAATTGTGAAGACTTTGGAGTTGTGGCTACTGTCGGAAAGGGAACTATGGAGTAGTGGCTACTGTAGAAAAAGGAATATGGCGACCTTTGCTACTATAGGAAAGGGAACATGATGACCTTTCTACCAAATCATTTCATAGTTTGTGGGATGTCTATCACCCCCATCTTGCAGGAGCCCCCATCTGCCTCGTATACTCGCCAAAGCTTAAACCCACTCACCCAGGCAGGGCCCCCATCGTGCTGATCTTGCCACATAAACTCTTTTCTTTCCCAAATTAAAACAATGCCCTCGGTGTTCTCCAGCAGCAGCACTATGTAGTTTATTAAAAGATATGGTAGTAACTACAGTTCCTCTTTGACTTATAAAGTAGAGCCTGGCTCGTCCAAACCACCAGAGTCTGGGGCTCAAGCTTTTCATAGCTGAGCTAATGAAGGGTGGAGTGGGGGAAGGGAGAATATGTTCAAATTAACACTTACCATGGTGCCCCGTATATTCTGAACCCTTTCACTGTAACCTCCGAATCTTGCAAGTAAATACTGTTTGTCAGGAGCGACTGAACATTGTCAAAGTCCTCTGGTTTCAATTTGGACACTGAAGGAAAACGGTAGTAATCTTGCTTAACAAGGTCAGCCATGAATTCCTTGTCAAATGTCAGTTCATGATTCCCAGCAATCACTATTTTATATTCATATGGCAGGCTTCCTGAAATCCGAGAGAAAAAAAGAGCATTTAATTAGCACATTTGCCGGCCATCAAGAAATACAATAGGAGAGCTAGGGGCAATCAGCAAACAGCTCAACCCGCTGAAAGAAGGAAAGGAACAAGCTGATCTACCTTTCCAGGGACATTCAGATTTATCTCTAACAAAATGGAGACCTGACAGCAACTGAAAAACCTTCAGGAACCCCAAAAAGGCAAAAAAAAAAAAAGGTGTTTTTCTTTTTAAATTCTAGCTCCCTTTTCTGATCATTACAAAAACAGTTTCTAAATGAATCAGTATGCATGGTGGAAAAGGGGCTCTACATTGAGGGACCCACTTAAATAGCTGAATAACTGTGGTTAAATTACTTGCCCTCTCTGGGTCTCGGTTTCCTCCTCTGTAAAAGCAAAGGGTTGGAAAGTGTGGGGGGGGGGGGGTGCGGTGGGGGACGGAGGTTGTTTCTGTAAAATCAGTCCCCTAAAGATTTATATGAACTGAAACAACATAAAATAAGCAAAACCAAGGAAACAATGATATTAATGGAAAGAAAATAGAAACCCTGAAGTCTGTGTAACACAAATATAACGTCCAACTAGATCCCAGAAAAAAAGTTGAGAAAAGCGTACTTCTTCCTTCCATCCTTCCTTCCTTCCTTCTTTCCTTTCTTTCTTTTTCTTTCTTCCTTCCTTCCTCTCCCTCTCCCTCCCTCTCTCTCTCTCTTTGTTTTTTTACAGAGTTATGGGATTACAGATAAGGTCAGACATGGATGAAGTATTTGTTGACTACTTTTATAAACAATGATTTTTTGCTTTTATTTTTTCCCTTTTTTATTCATTTTATTGATATCTTTGTTTCTTGCATATCTATATTTCTCATCCCACCCCCATAACTCTCTCCTCCTCCCAAAAGAGTCATCCCTTATAATTTTTTTTAAGGAATAAGGAATTTTTAAGGTGTAAGAAGGAAAAAAAATCAACATATTAAAATTTTCTTTCTTTTCAAATTATTTGTTACAAAAGATGGTTTCATACAGGGGACAGAGAATAAAGAGAAGTATATTTGGAAATAGCACAGTGTCTGCATATAGCAAATGTTTAATGAATACTTGTTGATTCCACTTGAAAAAGATATAAAAACAGGGTACCCATAAAATAAGATTACAAATATCCCCCCTCCCTTATCCACAACAGTTCAAAGAGCAAGTAAAATGGTCCATTTCAGTATATACTTCATACATCATGGGTAAAACAACCAAGTGCTCTAGGAATTTTCCTTCATTATATTTGGTTTACTTCACTAAGTATTACCATATTATGGGGAAAGAACAATGTTTTGTTTACCTTTTGGCTTGTGAATGAAAAGAACGTTATTATAGGGCTCTGATTAGAAGGCTAACTTTCCTCCTCCCACTGGGGCCTGAAAGAGAAACTGTAATACTTAACCCCCTTTTAATATTTATGGAATGGAAATTGGAGCTCTGTGTATGATTTTTATGCAAAGTTTCCTGATCAAAATGAGATAATTCTGGGCAGAAGAAGGAGAGCTATAAAGGAAAACCCCAACACTAGACCTCAGCCTAGATTTATAATGTTTGAACAAAATACCCATCATACATATTAATAACTGGCTATGCTACAGGAAAGAAAAATCTGAGAGAAGGTGCTAGAGTATTCATCACTCTTCTGAAACCAAGACCCTTCTTCCTCCTATGGCACCAGCCCTGTCCCTATGCCTCTCAGTGGGTTCACTCTGCCATTAGTTTTATTTTAATTTTTTTAAACAGAGTTGGTGCCTACAATTCCTGCTTCCCAAGACTCCTGGGCCCAATGCAAAATTAATGTTTCCTGCTATTTCAGGAAGTATTAAAACTACCAAGAGCAGGAAATTGGATCTATTTCTTCTTATAAGGCTTGGTCCCGGTGAGCCAGCCAGAAATCCATGATTTAGCTAACGAAGCTCAACGTGGAAGTGAAAATGAGTTTTTTGGCCAAGTTTTGTCAGCAGCCAACTCAGATTTCAGGGGTGGGAACTGCACAGAGCACACGGTCAATGACCAAGTGTCCCATTTCCTCACCATTCCAGCCATGCATGGCAAAGTGATCGGCTCATGCTGAAGTGATTGTCGGGCTATCGGGTTAACTCCACAAGTGGTAGTGATTTTCTTTTGGTTTTTGTTGGTTTTTTTTAGTTTAGTTATTTTTTGGGAAAGGGGACAGAGGGTATTGTTTATCTCAAAAGGAAGGAAAGAGTGAAATTAAACTATGGTGGTAAAGGCAATACCAAGACTGTTGAAAGGAATTTCACAGAAAGTCACTTGGCAAGCAGACTGGGGGAAAAAAAGGAAAAAAAAAAACCTTAGGAGGTAGTGACCCTCCCGGCTCACAAAAACTGTGAGGGAAATTAAATGGGCATGACTACAATAATTCAAATGAGAAAAATATCAGAAGAAATTTGAACTCTGAGTAATCACAATACTCAGTCTTGGTTCTGGAGGTCAGACAATGAATGCGATATCTCTTCACTTAGCAAAGAGGTGTGGAATTATGCGGGCTGCATATTGACTATACAAGCAGCAAACCTACAGATTGGTTTTGTTTTTGTTTTACTTAATTGTTTTTCTCTGTTACAGTGGAGGGTGGTGGTCAGTAGGTTGGTTGGTTGAGGTTACTATCAGGAAAGGACCATGATATTAAAATAAGAGGCATCAATAAACCTTATTTATTCATTCATTCGTCTGTTTATTGCCAGCCCAAACTGGTGGTTTCCCATATATGGAACACCTCATTTGGAAATTCCCTGCAATAATGCAGATCTGCAATTCAACTATAACTTACAGTCTCTGTGAATTACCCAGGGACACTGAAAGGTTAAATGTCATACAGCTAGTATTTGTTAGAAGCAACACTTCAATTCAGGTTTTCTTGGTTTCAGTCAGATAATATTCTACTATGCCATATTGCTTCTTGAAATAGAATTTATTTGGAAAACAAAAGATTTAATGGGTGTTTTTTTTTTTAAATTACTAAGTCAACCAACATTTCCTAAGCACCTACTATGTGCCTAGCACTGTGTGGAACATACAGGGTACAAAAACCAGCCCATTCTCTCATTACTAGCCCTTGGCAAGTAGCTGCTTTCAAGGCGTCAATAAACAGCCCACAGCACAAAGGAAAGGGACAGTCAAACTGAGAATTGGCTATACATTTGGGCCAATAACCGGCAAAGCAATTTAAGCAAATCTTACTAGTTTACTG
Source organism: Notamacropus eugenii (assembly GCF_028372415.1). Classification (NCBI taxonomy): domain Eukaryota; kingdom Metazoa; phylum Chordata; class Mammalia; order Diprotodontia; family Macropodidae; genus Notamacropus; species Notamacropus eugenii. The sequence continues at coordinate 20,832,951 of NC_092877.1, read as the reverse complement.
CAATAGGAGTTATATGTATTTCAGGCTACCCGAGTAGAATGATGAAGACATTTCACTTTTTTTCATCGTGCTCACAGGGCAGATGAAGGATGTGTTGCAAAGTAATCAAATGGAGCTACAAATTCTCAGTCTACACAACGAGGCTGTTCGACACAACGAGGGCCATTGGTTGGATGCTGTTCATTAAGAGGAGCCATTTACCTACTCCCTCTCTGCACCAAAGGCATGCCACAGTGCCTTGTAGATCATGCTGAAGAGACTGTTAGCTAGGATGGCAATCACTTACAAGAAGGGCCCTGTTTTCCTGCAATCCTTGACTAACCACTTTTATAAATCATGCCGAACATGCTTCGTTTCTCTTTAATCATTCATGGGGATGGACTGTCTGGAAGACGCTTTCATCACCATGTACCACAGCCTTCACAGAATGATTTGACTTCACTTTCACATTTTTTTAAAGGTTCTCCTCTCCTTTTAAAAGGATATTTCAGGGAAGTTGGGCAAGGATTGGAGCATTGGAAAGAAAAAAGATTATTTTTTTTTTTTCTTTTTCAAGCCAACTCAAAAATGGAAGCCCGACAGTAACTAACAATCCCCATTTGGAAAGCACAATAACGAAACTGGCATTTAAACAGAACTTTAACATTTTCAGATTGCTTTGCCTACATTATCACACTTGAGCCACACTATAACCCTATGAGGTAAGGACCACAGGTATTATTATTGGCATTTTACAGATGAAAAAACGCTTAAAACTCAGACATCAAATGACTTTCTGAGGATCACACTGCCAGGAAGAATCACAGAGGTCTATTGATTACATGACGCTGCTTCCCAAACCTCAGAGGAATAAAGAAGGGAAATTTGATTTTCCAAGTTCTTTTCTCCTAAATCTGTTTTGGGGCAAGTTGTATTAATAAGAAGCCATAGAAAAGATCTGCCTTCAAACACAGGACTATAAGCTCTTTGAAGGCAGAAACTGATTCATTCCCATCTCTATCCACAGCAACTAGTACAGAATGGTACGTAGCAGGCCCATATTAAATATTTGTTGGATTACATTAAACTAGAAACAAGCAAAGTTGTCCATACAGCACTCGTAGACTGCTTCTCTTTCAGAGAAGCCAAAACTAGCTCTGATGTCCTCCCTCTGTCATCCAAGTTATGAAATAGTCTGACATGTTTTTGCCATGATGACCTTTCATCTATCATCAATCAACCTTTATGTTAATAAAGTGGAGACAGAGCAACTCACAAATACCCAGTTGCTAGATAATATTTTATTTGTTTTTCTCTGGTCTCTAGACAAGATTAATCAAGGTAGAGGAGGAAGGTACAGGGTCAAATCATAAATATGTTAATATGTAAATGCCATGTTATTGCTTTTTAATGGGTAGGTAAAAAGAATTATTGGATCAAAAGTTTAGAGCTTGGAAGGGACCTTGGATGTTATCAATAAGTTTATATATATGTACATACATACATGTGTATGTATGTACATATATGTATATATATGTGTATGTATATATGTACATAGTAACACTTTGCAAACATAAAATGCCATTATTATCATTATCATTATTACCACCATACAGATGAGGAAACTGAGGCACCAAGAGGCTAAATAGGTTGCCAAGGACAACAAAATTAATGAGTGACTAAGGGAGCATTTAAACCTAGGTCCGTACCTTCTCTCAGTCTCCAGATTTGCAGATCTTCCTCTGCAGGACTCTACCACCCCACTAATCTGCCTCTATTTTATTCAGTCCAGGACATCTAAAGCAATTGGTTGCAGTTTTTTGAAAAAAGATTCAAAAATGTAGGACCTGGGTTAGTTATTCTAATTGGGACAGCAGGATGGAAAACTGAGGTGACTCTGAAAACCAATGGAAAACACATCCCAAGGTTATGTTGGGGTGGTCCTTTGGGAATGGTTTATATCAGGCAGGATATTCCAGGAACTCAGCCTGGCATTTTATGTAAGTGGGACTGCAGAACAAAATCTTAAAGAGATGTATTTGACCAGCAATAGCAAAAGAATGTTTATGCAAACACATCCATAACCCTAGACAAAACAATACTCGGGTTGCCTCACCCTCCCCTCTTCTCGACCATCCCTCAACCTCTACCTACCCGAGAAGTCAGTTGTTGGTTTATAGATAGGAGACTGGCTGTTTAATACTTTGAATCTTTTTTGTTATTTTGCAAGAAAATCTCCTGGAAAGCAAAATAATATAACCTCAGTCTTCAAAATGCAAAAAGCCGATGCAAAACGTGGACATCCTGCCAAAAAGAAACAATCTAAGGGCATTAAAAAACCTGATTCCTAGTCTGGAAAGGAATAATCAACATAGGTTTCAAGCCAGCAAGATCTTCCTTTTGGTGCAGGCCCAGAACTTCAAGCAATGTTCTTCAGCTGGCACACACTTGATAAAGAGTTTTGGTCATTTAAATTAACTACTTAGATACTGCATTTAGGTCACAATTCCTGTAGTAACACCAACCTTTCCATTCCCAGTTTAAATGGCCCCTTCTCCAGGAGGCCTTCCCTGATCCTTTTATATAAGCTTTCCTCATCAGTACAGCCTAGTGGGGCAAAATCTGTTCTAGAAAAATTTGCTGCACATATATTAAAATTGAAATGATACAGAGAGGATTTGGTATGGACCCTGTGCAAGGATGCTATGTAAATTCGTGAAGTATTCCATATGTTTTGTTGACAACTATCTTTATATGTAATTAGAAAAGAATGCTATTAAGTGGAGGAAAAAAAGAAAAATTTGCTGAGGGCTTTAAGTAGAATATACACTGATTACATTTAATTTCCTAAGATCTCCTAATCAGAATGAGAAGGGACGTCATGTAGTCATAAGATCACAAATGGAAAACGAGAAGATAACCTTTAAAGTTGTTTAGTTCAATCTTTACCTCATTTGACAGCTCAAGAAGCTGAGGGCTAGAAAAGTGAAGTGAGTTGCCCACAAAGTCATACAAGCTATTACCAGAATTTGAAGTCGGGTCCTCTGACTCCAAAGGTTCCCGCTGCCCCTATTTTAAGAGGTGAGGAAACCATGACTCAGAAAGAATTCAATCACTTGACCAAGGTCACACTGGTAGTAACTGGCAAAGCCATCGCTGGAGCCCAGATCCTCTGACTTAGATTCTTTAAACTGTATGAGAAAAAAAAAGTTTTTGTTTTGAAATGTAAACAAATCTAAATGGCTTCAGATGGCCACAGGAACAAAACATAGTTCAGTGCTAGAACCACACTGGAATCCAGATCTCCTGGATGTCAGAAAAGGGGACAGGGGGAGGTTAAGGGAGCTGCCTGGGATTGGCATGAGGCAGGACCCCAGCCCAGTAGTCCTGACTCCAGTTCCAGCCAGTGTTCAACATACTATGCTGACTGTTTAGGACAAATATTTCAGCATCTTCAATCTAGCGTCAGAAGGGAATTTTGCAATCATGTAGTCCAAAGTCCTTATTTTACAGATAAGGAAACTGAGGCCTGCTGAGGGAGAGTGACCAAGTTCCTTGACTAAATCCAGCACTCTCCTATTTTACAGGAAACTGACCTTGAGAAGCCACGATGATGGGGTCAAGCCCAGCCACCAAACTAATGTCTGGTGTCACTCTCACATTATTCACTTCTAGAAACCGACTGCTCCCTTTGTTATTTGTGGACAGATGGGCCTTCTCTCTCACTTCCCATTTTTCAATGCACCATGAGAAAATGAGGTATCCGGATGGACTCTCTGTTTGTGGATGACCCCTGTGGATGCTTGGAGCTGCAGCATTCAGACCCTACCGCCCACACCTGTGACTGGCAATCTCCCAAGTGCAGCTCACACACATGAGTAAGTGACTGCTGACTCCCAATTCATTTCTGCAAAAACAAAGATTAAAGCCCTAGGGTCCAGTAATCGCTGCAGAGGAATGAGAGGCTCCAAATGCAACGGAAGGAAAACTCCACTCAGGCTCTGCCAGTGGGAGGGAACCTTCCACTTTTATTAGGGTGACGGATTTTGAGATTTCACCTCCTCCTTGAATCGTAAAATGAGAAAGGGAGCCAAGGAAACCAAGTGGGTCAATGACCCTGCACTTCTGGCTAACAACTCCCTCCCCAGGCTCCAATAAAACACCACAAGCGATGATCGTCCACTCAAGAAAGACTGGGAAATGTCTCATGTGGGACTGAGGACTGAAAGGCTGGGTCCCTAACCTTTGGGTTCAGCACCTTGTGTCAGTGCTTCAGGGGAAAAATATTCATGGCATAAAAATAATTCATAAAGAAAATATACCAGAATCATCCCCACTGCAATTTACTGTTACTCAGATCAGACTCGCTAAGATCCAATCGCAGCCTCCCAAATGCGACACCTCCAGTGACATAGTGTTAATAGTCACCATTAATATAACCTTCAAGGCTCCCAGATAACTTGACACATATGTCTCATTTGATTTACACATCAACTGTATGAAGTGGGTTCTATCACCAGCCCCTCCCCTCCCATTTTACAGATGAAAAAACTGAGGTTGAAAGAGCATAAGTGACTTAACTCAGACTCTCAAATAACCAGCAAGTGTCTGAGGCAGGATTCTTCCTGACTTCAAATCCACTACATGTTGCCTCTCAGTTGATAGATTACCATAAATGAGAATATGTTGTAGGAACTAAGTGTCTATAGGAGAAAGTAAGCTGGACATGAGAGCCCAGGAAGACCTAAGTTCAAATCCCACCCTTGAAATCTGCTAGCTCTGAGCAGATCCTTCCCTGAGCCTCAGTTCCCTACTTGGTTAAGTGGGGAATGATAATCCATCTATCTGACAGAATTGTTTCATTGATGGTATAGTGGATATAAAGTCCTCTGCAAGTCTTAAAAACCCTCTATCAGCCTGAACTGTGATTATTCTGACAACTAGACTTGAAATCGGCTTCTGAAGCCTGTGTGACTATGGGACTTAGCTGCTTTCCAGATTCAACTGCTTCATCTGTAAAATGGGGACAAAATTGCCTGTCATTCTCATTTGACAGGGCTCCAATTAGACAACCTATGTGAAACACTTGGCCAACCTTCTATAATGTTCCCTACTAGAAAATACGTTCTTTGAGGGCAGGGACCATTTCACCTTTGTCTAGATTTCTAGCGTTTTTGTACTTAATGAATGTTTGCTGACTGATTGTGTGATTCATATAGTTAACGACTAACGTCATTCTCCTTATACCAGTGTGGGAAAAAGGTTCCACTCTGCCTCGAGATAGGAGAAGGGAGGTGGCATAGTGGATATCATGCTGGACTGGGAGTCAGGAAGACCTGAGTTCAAATCTAGCCTTACATTCTTGCCAGCTGTGTGACCCTGGGCAAACTACTTCAACGCTGTCTGCCTCGGTTTCCTCCTCCAGAAAATAGGTATAATAATAGAACCTATCTGCCAGTGTTGTTGTAAGGATCGAATGAGATAATATTTGTAAAGAGCTATAGAAATTCTAGCTATTATTATCACCCGAGTTATTATTATAATAAAATAATAATTAAGAGGCAGTCACCAGAGATCTGGATTCTGGCTATATTACCATAGTCAAGTCTTGTGAATTTCTTCATCAGTATAATGGAGATAAAAATACCTACAAATATATATCTCATATATATCTTACTGTAAGGCAAGTGTTGTGTGAATCTTAGCACACGATAGCAATAGGAACTCTTTCTTTTTAATTTTTGGGGAGAAAAAAAGGCCATGGCTACAGCAAGGGCAAAAAGGATGCTTACACTCTTGAGGTCCCTTACTTGTTCAATTCCACCAAACGGGGAATAAGAATAAATGAGGCTTAAATTATACCCACAGAAAATTAGGCAAGAGATCAAAGAGAAGGAAAACTGTGAGCCACAGACAACAGAGGGCAGTTATCCCTCCTCTGAGATCGTTGAGATCCCAGATCAATATTCACTGGGTAGGACTAAGTGAATTGGTTTGTTCTGGCCTGGACACAGGGAGGGGAGTCTCTGGAAATCCCTTCCAGCTTCCCCTGTGGAGCTGGGCCCATCAGCGAGCCAGAGTTGCAGACCCACCAGAATCATGCCATCAGGAGAAGCTCCATTGCTAACCTTCCACTCTGATCCTGTCAGGCTCCATAAATTTTCACAACACCTGGCAGCTCTAATGTTCATACTCACACTTGCTGATGGAGCCACACAGTAGGTTCAGACTGCTACCTTCTCCTCTGAAACTCATGCATTAGGGTTTCTTCCATGCTTGCAATGGGAAACCAAGTCTAAGAAATATTAAACACAGAAAACTATATTACAATAATGTCAGGGCTGAGGCAGAAATCCAGGAAAAAAGCAAGGAAATGCTGAGTGAGGGAGCCTGCTGGGACACTCGCAGAAATCTGGGTATGCGACAGGAGCAAATACCAGCTAGGATGCTCCCTCTTCTTACTTCTCCTCTGGCAGGGTCCCACAGCACTAGGAGATGTTAGCTGCCATGGTCCAAAACAGTCTAGATCAAATCCAAAGCTCCCCACAAAACCAACCTCTTCCCATCCTCAGCTCACTCTAATGAAATACGCTAATGGTGTCTAACACCATCACTGTAAGAGGTAGGACCCAAGGGAGAGACCCATAGGTAGCATGATACCTAGGGACAATGAAGGTGCTTTGGGAGCACAGAATTTCCTCAGCAGCTCCTTGCTTGTCAGCCTTTGTGTCTCAACCATAACATTATTTTAACATAGATCTGGAGATTTCAAAGGAAATGAGGTAGCACAATTAGCACATCCTCAATTGCTTTCTGCTGGAGTGTTTCTAAAGACCTGCCCAGGCACCAATGTTTCCTGACCCAGAAAGTTTTTATTTAGAAGTTGTTGTGACAACTGACTTCTAGAACCTTCCATTTCTGCTTCATTTACTCATTACAGGATGGGCCAGATCTTAAGAGTCCCAATTCCCAAAGTAGACTTTTGCCATTTGCCTTCTGCATGGGGTCTCAGAAAGAGGTCAGAGCTTACAAAGGCAGGTCATGGTGAATGGAGATAGTCATAAGTCACTGCAAATAATCAAAAGGTCAAGCTGGATCTCAGCTACGATGTGATTGAACATATAAATGCAATGAATTGTTAAAGATATGACAAGCTATATTTCTGTCTTTTGTGGTAATGATGAGTAACATAACTAGCGTTTCTATAGCATTTTTGATTTCCAAAACACTCCACAAATATCTCACTTGATCCTCACTGTAACCCAGGGAGAGAGTTGCTATTATTATCCTCATTTACAGATAAGGAAACTGAGGCAGACAGGTTACTAACTTGCCCAACATTTGTCCAAGTAAGTGTCTGAGGTAAGATCCGAACTCAGATCTTCCTGATTCCAGGTCCAGTGCTCTGTCCACTGGACTCCCTAGTTGCCTAGATTGCGCTGCTTGATTTTAACTGATGATATATTTTGTCCCCCTTTACATTATAAATTAGAACATCTTTTTTTGTCCTAAGGCCCCCTTTATATCACAAATTAACCCACGCTGAGGAAAATATCTCTAAACTCCTAACTCCACAGAATGCTGGGAACAGTAGACCAATATATGTCTCTAACAGATGCAATTTTGGACTGACAAGGTCTATGGTGTGATGGAGAAAGATACGGTCCTCTCCCCACCCCTCCCCCTACTCACTAAGCCTTTAAACAAAACTGGGGGGAGAAAAAAGGTGTTCCTTCTAGCAATAATTATAAAATAAGTGGCAATTATTCTGCTGAATAATTAGAAGACCTACTGCAAATGCTGTGTATTTGCATTTTAAACCATTAAGCATGGTGAAGACTGAATTAAATAAAAACAGCACAAGGCATAAGGGCCATATTCCTTAAGAAAAATAGCATTTGTGCAGGTCTGTTAGAGCTCTCATTTTTTTTCTTATAGGACTTAAAAAAATCTTCTTTCCATTTTTTTAGCTTTCTAGAGGGAAAAAATTCCACGTAAGACAACAGCTTGGTCTGTGCTCTCAGCAATTCTGAACAGTCAAGCAACGGAACCTTGAACAGAGAAGTTGACAATGGAAATAAAGTCCCTGCTTTAACTGCCCCACTGGGGTTAGAAGGAAATGGTCTTCTAGAACTTGATTAAAACTAAATTGAAAAAGGACATATTTGGTTAATATTGCATTAGACTAAAATATAGAAATGAGCCCTAATCCTCTCTAAATCTAATCAGAAAAAAGCCATCTCAATTTCCAAACTTTCAGAGTATCTTCTCTAAATGCATCACAGATCAATTTACATGGTACTTTTGCCAATAAGCAAAACCGAATCACAGGTTCCAATTGGCTTATATTGGAAAGTGTGAGGGCAAAATTGGAGAAAATAAAATTACTGCAAACAAACTCCATTTTCTCCACTCTGAAGGGAATTTCAGGGAATATTTTATTGCTATCAAATAATATTTCTGAAGGCATCAATACACAATTCTATTTGCTTTTCATAGTCCCTACTCACTATATAATCTAATCCACTCTACAGAAAATCTCCCTCTTCAGAGCAGATTCTACGAAGATGGATATTACCTTGCACATACATCCTGTGTCAATTTTAATAACTTGCACTTTGGAGTATAAGTCCTATACAGCATTAGGCAGAGCCCAATAAAATCAACCTTGATCATCCTCTGATTCAGAATTCTAATCAAAAATGGTAACGCAAACTAGGAAAAAATAAAATAAAAATGTTCAGGGTAGGTAAGTTTCATCAGCACTGACACTGAAAGTCCTGGAGGAAGAGACAAGAATGTTCATTTCTCCATTTATTTTTTTTGCAATTTTTTAATCTATGACTGTATGTTTCCTTGTTTTATGCCTCACTTGATGTTAATCAGAGGGTCACCGAGAAGTTATCTCCATGGTTGCATTTATAAAGAAGTGGCAGAAGTCATTGAGGGAAGATAGAATTGGAGAAAGAGGTTGGTTGGTCGTTTGGCACCAGTGATGAATGACAGATGGGCAGGCTTAGTGTTATATTTCTGTCTTCAAAATGCAAGTGCCTTTGGTGCTTCTATGGACCTCTAATCTTACCTATATGGGTATTCCTTCCAGAGGTACAGATCTTAATTCATCCATGACTGCATATCTCATGGATTCTTAGCCATGTTTTCCTGGAGTCTTCCACAACAGATCTACCCAACATTCTGGAGCCCTTCTGTCATGTTGGATGGAACCATTGAAGAAGGCTCTGGAAGAACATGACTAAGAATCCTAAGGAATAAGACATCATGGATAGTCTGGAATCTACACTTGCAGAAGGAATATCAAACCTTGTGAAATCTATCAATGCATCAAAAAAATACCCTGCAGCTGGGAAACAATCACTGCTAATTGGTCAACAAATATTAATTGCCTATTATGTGTCAGGCACTGTGCTAGATTGTAAGGATATAAAGACAGGAATAAATCAGCCCCTGTCTTCAGGGAGCTTTAACTCTTTTGGGGAAGACAATACACACCCATTACACATGTATTCCAGGCAATGACAGGGAAAGGGGGGATGACACCTATGAGAACTTTTTTATAAATGATCATATCTAGCATTCCCTAATCTCTTACTTATTTCCTTCATAATAATATAGTTTCATACACTCAGACGTTCCTTGTCCTCTCCATTTTCACTCTACCTCCAAGACTGTTTGGTTTCTAGAGCTTAGAGAACCATTATTCATCAGGCACCGCACTTGTATGTCTTATTAAACAACAATTTTTTTTCAAGAATAAGATACTTTTAAAAGGAAACTTTTTTGAAATGCTCAAAGGATCTATGCCACGTCCAAGAATTCTCAAAATGATCAACATAACCATATGCTACATATGATAACATCCCATTAGCAAAGTAGCTACTTTATGTGGGAGGATCCCCCTCAGGTCCAAGGGTTACTACATGCCCTCTGGTCTTAGCATCACTCTATTGATGTGTTTCCCTTGGAGCTCTGACATTCCAAAGCCTAAGATCTTTTCCAAAGTCAACATCAATTGATGAAAAATCGTTGTTTAAGTGCCTACTATGTGCTAGACACTACACTAGGTATCAGGGATACAAATCCAAAATCCCTGCTTTTCATGGGATTATATTCTGCTATGGGAAGAAAACACATCCACAAATAAATGCAGGATACAGACAATAAAATGAGAGGCAGCAAGACATCTACAGAACTGACTTTGGTGTCAAGAAGGAGGTTCAAGTCCCACTTTGACACATACTGACTGTGTGACCACGGATAAATCACTTGACTTCTCAGTGCCCCAGGTTACTCAAACAGGTGACAATCTGCATAAACAGAGGAAGAGTTTTTTGCCTGGCTGTTGCTGTTTTTAACTAGACAATCCCTATACCAGTGAATTCACAGACAAGACTCAAATATAAACAAATGGAAGATGGACACTAACAACTTGAGGAATCAGGATAGGCCTCTTCAGACCTTGAGCTGAGCTTTGAAGGGAGAATGACTTGGGGTAGAGGGGAAGAAATAGAGCATTTCAGGCACTCGGAGATGGAATACAAGAGCAAGCAGGCCAGTTTGGCTACAGCACAGAGAATGTGAGGGAGCCTGGAGAGAGGCTGGGGTCAGGCTGAGAAAGTCTTCAAATGCCTAACAGAGGAAACTGTATTTTAACCTAAAAGCAACACGAAGCCAAAGGAGTTCCTTCAGTGACACAGTCAGTCTTGTGCTTTAGAAATAATTGGGCAGCTGTGTGGAAGATGGATGGGTGACAATTCTATCTGCATAAAATAAACATGGCACTATACTTCATGAATTAAGCCTATGGTGGGGGGGGCCTTCATTTCTCCTCTGAGATGCACCACCATTCTCTCCTCCCCTTTAAAACCATGTTGACACCCACAACTCATCATATCCTATAGGCTTCCTTCCTACATGAAGGTTGCTAATAAAGCCCATGCTTTTTAAGCATTTTTAGATGCATGGCATTAGGCTTTGAACCCACTGTAGTTACAATGTACCATGGAACTCACCATGGAAAGAGAATCAGATGTACATTCTAGTCTTGGTTCTGCTAAACACAATCTGTGTGGCTTTTGGCATGTCACTTAACTTCTCTTGAGGCAGCTACCTGGCATAGTGAGTAGAGATCTAAGCCTGGAGTCAGAAGGAACTAAGTTCAAATCCAGCCTCAGACTAGCTGTATGACTTGGGTAGGTCACTTAACTTCTGTCAGCCTCAGTTCCTTCAACCCTAAAAAGGGAATAATAACATATCTACCTTGTGGAGCTGTGAGGATCAGGATGTAATTTATAAAATGGGTTTAGCCCAGTGTCTGGCACATAGTAGGTACCATATAAATGTCCAGTCCTTTCTCTTCTCTAAGCTTTTGTTCCCTTCTTGCCCAAATGAAGGGATTGGACAAGGGGATCTATAGGGTCATTCCAGTTTAACTGCATGATCCTTGGACACTTGTGGCTCAATATTTCTAGGATTCCTCAATTTAACCCATTCAGTGATTCTCAACCCTGAATTTATAGCAACCCCAAGATACTTTCAATTACTAAAAGCTAAGTTAAACCACCTCCCCAAGAAATACCCTCAAAGCAAAATATACCTTAGTTTCTAAGTTATGTTGAATTGATCCTCAATAGAGGATTTATGGAAAACCTATGGACAAGACAGGGTTTGATGGTGTGCATAAGTTGCTGTCTGCCTGGAGTAGGGAACACTATATTAATGAAAAGAAAGTATAACTTTCAAAATAAATCTATGTATCAGAGATACTTTTTTGATGACTAAGGGGGACAGGCTGAGTGTAATGTATAAAATCACACAAGTCAATAAATAGGGTGCTGTTATTCAGTTGTTTCCAATTCTTCATGACCCCATTGGAGGTTTTCTTAGTAGAGTATTAGAGGGATTTGCCATTTCCTTCTCCAGCTCATTTTACAGGTGAGGAAACTGAAAGCAAACAGGGTGAAGTAACTTGCCCAGGTTCACACAGCTGGGAAGCTGGCTGTCAAAATAACAGAATTTCCTGGGATGTTTTGGGGCTGAGAACTTTCAGTGAGAAGGGATACAATTAAGAAAAAAGTGATTTAAAAAAAATGAGTGGTTATTCCATTAACTGGCGTTCTTAATTACCTCCTCTGATTAACAGTTTGTTTTTCCTGTGTTTGTTTTTGACTAGTAAGTTATAACAATTTCATGGGGGATCTTTTCCCAGAATGTTAGAAAAGAAAAACTGAAAAAAAAAAAGTATATAAATGAATTAGGGTGCATTTGGAGAGCCAGCATCATAGAATGCAAAACACTATGGATATGGAGCTAGAAAAACTGAGTTTAAATCCCACTTTTATTCTTTACTCTCCATATGATCTTAGGCACTGAATAAGGAGTGATTCTATCTTTTCTAAGAATACATCCTATTAGGTACAATGGGATGTGGGCCAGATTTCAATTCACAAGAGCTGGTTTAAATCATGGCTCTGCTATTTACTATCTGTGTGACCTTGGGCAAATTGTTTCCCCTTTTGGGCCTCAATTTCTTTATTTATAAAATAAGAGGTTGAAGAAAAACCTGGAAGACTTATATGAACTGATCCAAAGTGAAGCAAACAGAACCAGGAGAGCATTGGACACAATAACAGCAATATTGCACAATGATTAACTGTGAAAAGATTTAGACACTCTGATTGATACAATGTTTAAGACAATTCCAAGGGACATGTTGAAAAAAGCTACCCACCTCCTGAAAGAGATGGATAAACTCTTGAGTATAGACTAAAGCAGATTTTTTCAACTTTTCTTTTTCTTCCTTATTTTCTTTCTTTACTTTTTTTTGCAATATGACTAATATGAAAATGTTTTTCATGACTACATATATGTATTCATACATATATATATGTGTCATTTGTTTGCCCTCTCAATGGGTGAAGGAGGGAGGGAATTTAGAAGTGAAAATGAAAATTTTAAAAATTTAAGAAAAAATGAGCAGCTCAGTTGTTGCAGTAGCTAAAGCATTGTCCCTAGAGTCAGGAGGACCTGAGTTCATATCTGACCTCAGACACTTGACACTTAACTAGCTGTGTGACCTTAGGCAAATCATTCAACCCTGATAGTCTTCCCCCCGCCACCCCCATAGTAATGATGAGAAAAAAATAAAATTATGAGGTTGACCTAGATGATCTTTATGTAGCATAGTGCAGTAGAAGGAAGGTAGGATTTGGAGAAACTGGGTTCCAATCCCTCCTCTGTCACTTAGTACCTTTGCGACCTTGAGCAAGTCAGTTAACCTCTCTGGGCTTCTGTTTCCTCATTTGTAAAAACCAGGGAGGTGGATTAGATGACTCCTGGGATCCTTTTTAGCTCTTTGTCTAACTCTAGGACTAAAATCTCTTCCATTTCTGCATCTGCAGAAATCGTCTTATAACATCTTCTTATAACAGATCAGAAAGCAGTTCCATCAGAAATGGGAAAAAACACATAGGTTATCTGGTCCAGTCACTCATTTCATAGGAAATTGATGAAATTGATGCCCAAGGAGAGAGAGCTGAGCAAATAATGGCAAAAGATAATTGGTCTTTCTACCATACTTCAATCCATCAACACCTTTAACCATCTACTAAGTACAAGAACCAGTGCTCAGCCCTAGGAACTTAAAGATGAGTAAGATAAAGTCCTTGTATACCTTCAAGGAGCTTATTGTCTGGTGGAAGAAATGCTACATAGACTCAAATTACAAATTAATTACAAATCAAATTACAGTAATACAAATTAGAATATAACTGTATAAGGGGTAATAACAATGGAAGCTAATGTTTATCTAGCCCAGGGATGGGGAACCTGAGGCCTCAAGGCCACATGCAGCCCTTTGACTAAATACAAACTTTATAGAATAAATCCTCTTAATAAATGAATTTGTTCTGTCAAACTTGCAAGTTAGATATGTCTTACTTGCAAGTTTAACTTGCAGTTAAAAGGCTGAACCCAAGAACCTAGAAAACTATATGTGGCCTCGAGGCCGCAGGTTCCCCACCTTTGACCTAGCCCATGTCAGTTTACAGAACATGTAACATATATGATCTCATTTGAACTTCACAATGACCTCATGAGATAGCTGTGGGAGCCATTATTATCCCCATTTTATAGATGAGAAATTTGTGGTCAAGACAAAGATACAGTGACTTGCCCATAGTCCCACATATAATAGGTCTAGGACAGTGAGAGATCTGAGGATTCCTCCCCAGATCAAAAGAGATTGTTTTTCTGCATTTGGAATTATTTTGTCAATCATTGCCAATATTTTACATTTGCCATTTCAAGTTGATATAAAATCCCTCTTGGAAAGAAACATTTTGGGTGATTTCCCCAAGCTCAGAGTAATGGTTTTTTGAACTATAAACTCCATAAGAAAGACAGATTGATCTTGGGAGAATCTTTCTTTTGTGGTCCCCAGTCCAGAATACAGGGTGTCCCTAAAGGCCAAATATCTGAAAACATTAAAGTACACTAAGATTCCTAGGACATCCCATATATGTCTTACCGCACGTTGGAGAGTTCGGTTTTGCTTGGGGTAATTTCCTCATTTGTAAGGGATGGAGAAGACCTATGACTTCATTGGTATAAGAAATTCCTGGAGAAGACTCCCATTATCAATGAATGAATGAAAAAAAGCATCTATTAAGCACTTACTGTACATATAACAGATCAACATCCTCTGAAACTTCCAGCCTCAGAGTTGCCTGAGGCACTCACTGAGAACCGATGTGACTTGCTCAGGGTCACACATTTAGTATACAAGAGAAACAGGATTTGAACCCAGGTCTTCAAGACTCCAAGTCTCAAGCCCCTCATTAGCAGACACTCACACAACATTACACTTGACCAGGGATGCCCAAGTACAAAGTACAAAAACCTCCCATTCTCCTAGTCTTGAACAAGAATTTGTACACAATGAAAAGCAACCTATGCTTGCTCAGGGGGGAAAATGGTTCAAAATGCTTTTGGTGAAAGAAGAAAATTCCTTTCAGGTGCTCTGCCTGGAAACTGTAGGGTGGAAACAAGAGCCAGAAGAAAGACTATTTTTCTGCACAATGTCTCACCTAATTCTCCAGACTTGAGAGCTCTGGGAACTTCCCAATCAAAGCTTTTCAAGTTTCTCTCCTCTAAGAAAGTTGAACTCAATGACTGCAGGGTTTGGGGAAGGAAAACTGAAAGATGCAGTCAGAATGCAGGTGTCGTTACCTCCTTGTTCTTCCCCTATTAATTTTCCTCTACTATGATTCCTTCTAGGAATACCTTTCTGTAATTCTGGGATTATAGCATTAGACAGCAGGCTGCCAGGTTTGACCACATGCAGATCTTTTCCCTCACCGGCCTCTCCAGTAAATGCTGAGCTTCATGCAAAGACCCCACCAAGTTCAGTCTGAACTTAATGTTTATCCCTTTCATCTGTTAATGGTGAAGGGTGTGAGTCTTACTGATGCCCTGAAGTTAATGCTGGAATTTTTTTTCTAAATATGATCAGGGTGTCACAGTGTAGATTCTACAAGAGTGGGAAGGCACAGATTTAAGGCTCTGCTCTCACAAAGGCTAGCTATGGGACCTTAGGCAAATCTGGAGTCCTGATGGGTTATCCAGTTTTCTAAGAAGTTGTTGGGAAGGTGCTGGTCTGCATTGAAAGAGAATTTCTTCATTAGGGGTTTCCTATCAAGAAGAAATCACAAGTCTAATTAAAAACAAAACTGGGTACCTCACAGAGGGCTGAATGACACAATAGGGGTCAATAACATGTACAGGGTGTATAGAGAGTGTCAGGCTATGTGAAAAATCAGGAGTAAGACATATCTATCTTGAAAAGGTTCACAATCTAGCTAGAGGACACAGAAAACACGTATCTCCCCAATATACACGTCAGGTGTTATTCAGTTGTTTCAGTCATGTCCAACTCTTCTTCGGGTTTTCTTGGCAAAGATATTGAAGTGGTCTGCCATTTCCTTCTCCAGCTCATTTTAGAGGTGAAGAAACTGAGTCAAACAGGGTTAAGTGACTCAGCCAGAGTCACACAGCTAGGATGTGTCTGAGGCCAGACTTGAACTCATGAAAACAAGTCTTCCTTGGTTCCAAGCCCAGCTCTCTACCCACCAGCTTCTCAACATACTCTTTAAACAAGTAAAATGCTAACTTAGCAACAATTTTAAATGAGCATTTTGCAGAATAGCTCTTCATCTGGATGCTTAGGAAACTGTCTTCCATAAATTTTCTCATAAGCTAGAAAGTAGGTTTTTGGTTCAACCTTTGCTGAGAGACCTTGGCCTAGAATTATAAGAGACTGGTCATCTAGCTCAATGCCTCCCATCTAAGAGATGAGAAAACTGATGATCAGTGAGGTGGAGAGATCACCTAAGCCCACCCAGGTAGTGCCAGGCAGCAGCAGGATTTGAAACTGGATCCTCTGACTTCAAATTTGATCCTCTCTTTCTAAAATGTGTTAATGTCATTTTGATCATGTGTACTAAGTGCGTTTGTGGCTGTGGATGGACACATAGAAAGTATATGAGACTGTGTGGAACATAAACTGAGTGTGGAACATTGCCTGCCTGTAGCTGTGTAATATTTTAAGATGTGCTTGATCTCAGTTTGTGTTTTTGTGACTTGCCCCTCTCCTAAAAGTGAAGTTTGCATTAATTTTAAAAAATTTGTTTAATTGAGGGTTTACAATATTTCTCCAGTAATTTGAAGTTCTTTGATCAATACACTGAATATAGTATATTGACTTTACTCTGAGGATAAACAGTACAAAGGCAAGAAAATCAAAGATAAGAGCATCATATTTAAGGAACATTAATAAGACCAGTTTGGCTGGATCACATTGGGTCTCCACTTCCACTGTCTTCCACTGTCTGCAACTGGATAGAATTTCTAGTGCAGAGGGAAGCATGATTAGAAATTAACCTCCAAAAAAGTTCAGAGACCCGGTGGCCTATGGGATAAGAGGTAGAAGGGAGAAAGAAGAAAAGATAACCAAAAAAAAAAAGAATAAGATTAAAGGAAGAAAAGAAATATAGATTCACATAACTGGAATCTTGGAAGTTCTATCAAATGTGGCCACAGAAGCCCCATCTTGGTCGGTGAATCTACCTATAACTGACTTATCAATCCATCAACAAACATTTATTAAACACTACTATGTTCTGTAAGACTATACATGCAGAACTAGAGAGATGAATTGGTAGGGGGAACTTCTTCACCTGCGAGTTACACACCTACTAAATTACAGAGCCAATCAATTAGTAATTTGGTTAATCAATTAGTAAATACTCAGTAAGCACTTACTGTGTGCCAGGAACTGTACTAGAAGCTGGAGAAACAAAGACAAAAATAAAGCAATTCTTGACTTCAAGGAACTTACACTCTACTAGAGGAAAACATACATACACACACACACACACACACACACACACACACACACACATGATTATATACAAATATATACCCAAAAAAGAGACGTAACTTTGGGTGGGAGGGCAACAAGATATTGGAGGAAAGAGAAATGCTTCATAAAGAAGGTGATGCTGGAGCTGGAACCCAGTACAGGTGAAAAAGGAATGTATCCCAAATAAAGGAGAGAGCCAGTGTGATGGCTTGGAGATGGGTGGGGGGGAACTGCCTTCCAGAGAAGGCAGAAGACAGACATCTTGGTAGTTTTCAATAGTTACTGCATCTATTGTGTGGTCCTCCTTACATTGTTTCTCTCTGTCTTCCAATTCCAGTGCTCCCTACTACTCCTCACATCAGCTTTGAAAGAGAACATAAGAAGAACTTGTCTTTGGCAAGTTCCTGCCTCTTCCACAACTCACCTCCTCCCTCTCCCGTCTGGCAACTCCAAGGTAAAAAAAGAAGACATTAACTATAATGAAAGACCCTCAGATTATAACCCTTATGGTTCAAGATGGCATGGAGGGCAACTAGCATCACTCAGTACCACTGTTGGCTACAGGATGCTTGAGGGAAGCAGTCTGTGTTCTATCTAGAATAGCAATGCCCATAATCTTAGAGTTGGCAAGGCAACTGGCATCTGAAGAAAATTCTCTCCATCTGATCCAAAAGGCTGTCATCTATACTTGTAGACCTTTTCAATCAATCAATCAATAAACATTTATTAAGTGCCTACTATGTGCCAGACACTCTGCTAAGTAGTGGCTTTTCCAGTGATAGAGAAGCCACTATTTCCTGAGCCACAACATGCCACTCCAAGACAATTCAACTTCTTAAGTAAGTTTCCTCCTTCTAAACCTAAATCTAAATCTGACACTTGGTAACTTCTACCTACTCCTCCTAGAGTTTTGCTCTCTAAGGTCAAGGAAAACAAGTCATCCCTCTTCCATGTAATGGGACCTTCAGTATTTGAAGAGAGCTATCACATCTCCCTAGTAATCATTTTCTCCTCTCAGCTAAACATCTCCAGATCTTTCAGTCATCCCTACGTGACACAGTTTCTAATCCTTTCACTATCCAGGTCACCCTTCCTCCAGCACTTAGTACAATGTCTGGCACAGAGTTTGTTCTTAATAAATGTTCACTGATTGAATGCCTGTATCCTTCCTCAAATGAAGTGTCTAGAACTCAGTGTAGTACTCCGTATGTGATCTGCCAGGGCAGAGTACAGGATCCCCGTCTTCCTCACTGCAGAAACAATTTGACATTGCACCAACTTTATTTTGGTTCATTTATTTTGTCTATGACTCATATTGTCTATAGGCCACCACCCCTACCCCACCCCCCCCCGATCTTTTTTCAAATGGATTATTTGGGCTGTTTGGCCATCCCTACCTCATTCTGCGCTTAAACAATTGATTTTTTTCTAACCCAACCATAGGCCTTCATGTCTCTCTCCAGCTTCAGCTTTTGTTTCTTCTAGCCATAATCTTGTCTTCTTCTCAGTACATTCTGAACTTGAGAAGTCCTAGACATTGTGAGCTAATCCTTTTTTTTTCCATCGGATATGAGATAATGGTACCGCATGAGCTCAATGGCTGAATTCATTGACTTCTCTAGTTAGGACTTTTGGCCCCCAAAGACTATGCTGCAGATCAAGCCTGTGACCCAAGATAAGTCAGACTTTGGGACCTTAAGATAATGAGAATTTATATTTTCCAAGTTTGCCATGATAATAAATTTCTCTGTCAATGACTTCCTAAATTAAGATCCTTATAGATAAATCATACAAAACTGGGGACTACAAATTAACTCCCACTAAGACAGGTTGAAAAAATAGAAGAGCAAGTGATGAGATTAAATGCAAGTAAGGCACCACTCCAAGCCTCAGGCTCCTCATATGGAAAATGGGTATAACAATATCTGTCGTTTTGATATCCAAGGGTTATCAGGAGAAGCACATGAAACAATCTATGCAAGATGCTTTGAAAACCTTAAGGCTCTATTTACTGAACTCTCTATTAAAAATAATTTGAATTCACTTTCTAGGCACTTGTCTGTGAAAACCAGTTTAATTTCTATAGGTTTTTTGGTACCCTACCACACCAGTATCAGCACTCTGGCTCTCCCCAATATGAATATTAAACTCAGCAGTGCCGATGAACCAGTGGCACCCAATCCATTAATTATCAAGTCACCCAGTCTGGTAGCAAGAAGCAGACAGCAGGGGCTCAGGAAGCTGCCCATTTTTCTTATAATAAAGAAAATAAAGACAGTCATTCTAAGGGCATTTATTAACCCCCAGTCTGGGTAATTACCATCAGATGTGGGTCTGCCAGTCTTGCATTAACATAAGCAGCTACATGTTGGTTTCCAATGGCACAATAATGCCCAAGATACTGTGGATAAGTGCTAACACTGGAATTTTGAGAACCAAGCCCTGTATCCAACAAACACTTTGAAAAAAATTCTGCTCTCAATGGTTGCCTGCCCAGAAGAAATTCATTTTATGCCAACAAAAAAAAAAAAAAAACCAAGGAAGGGAGAGAAAGACAGGGAAGGCAGGAGAGAAAGAAAGAAGAGGGCATTCAACTGAGCAAGTAAGCATTTTCTTAACTCATTTTAAGATAATCTCTTGCTTTCCCCGACAATTTCCTCAACAAGCTCAGGCAGAAAAAGAGACCTTGTGTGGTTCGGCCGTCCTAATGTGCACTATACGACATAAAATAGCCAAGCGGTGATAAAACAAAAAGGGCTTTATAATAGACAAGACACTACCGACCAATTTTAAATTGAATTACACAGCCTGCTAATCTTTACGATGAGATAAAATTTCTTTCAACACTACACATTATACTAAAATTTCCAGTGCACCCCCCCCACACACATCCACCAAGCCCCTACCCCCTTCTGCTGTTTGAGGGGATTTGTTTAGTCCCCCAACACTGCTCCTGCTAAGCAGTATATACCCCTCCAAAAGCATTTCTTCATTTTTCATTGTTATTGTTCCTGCTAAGTATCAGTCCATCTTACTTGGGAATATATACTCTAGATTTTTTGGTGCCTTTCCCCCACATACATTTATAGATAAAATGGACTTGTACATACAGGAAAGGACATTTTTAAAAATTGAGACAGTATATTAAATATTGAAAGCCTGTGTACAAAAGACTATAGATCGTACGTGTGCTCCAGGCTGGATACACAGCTGCTTGGCCTCATTGGGGAGACCTCTCCACAAATCCTTGCAGGCCAGGCCAGCCACTACGCTGTGGCTAACCCATTTGGGCTGCTTTGGCTGACCATTTGCTGAAATGAAAACAAACTTTCCCCTTTCAAATGTCCTATCAGGACCTGGGCATCATCTCTCTGAGCTTTGGCCTTGGTATTTTTTTTTTTAATTTTGTTTTGTTTTGGGGAAGGTCAGTCTTTTTATTTGAGATCTGAAGCTCCCAGACTTCAAAATGATGATTTATATCTCCTGCCTCAAGGTTCCTGAACAGGCTATCTATTGCATTCCCTTCTTCCTTCCATCTCTTAGAATCCCTAGTTTTTTTCAAGGCTTCCCCCACCCCATAGTAATCCTTTCCAGAAGTAGCTAGTATCTCTCCCCTGCTCCCGTCCAAATATCTTTGCGTTTCCTTCAATGTATACACACTGTCCTCCCCAAAAGCTCCTTAAAAGATGGCTTCATTTCATCTCTCCTGTTTTTTTCCTTATCTCTGCTCATGTAGCCATCACCCTAATTGAGACCTGTATCACCTCTCCTTTGTGGTACTTATTATAATAGCCTAATTGGTATCCCCTGCCTCAAGTCTCAGGTCTCTCCCTCTCCAGTGGATCCTTCACACTGCCACTAAAATGGGATTTTCTGAAAGCAATCTCCCATTAGATTGTAAACTTCTTGAGGACGGGGCTTATCTTTTGCCACTTTTTGTATCTCCAGATTCAGCACAGTAAGTGAGCACTTAATAATTGTTTACTGACTGACCAAATGACTGACAAGGGAGGCAGCGTGGTTTTGTAGAAAGAGCTCTAAATCTGGCAATGGAGGATCGGGTTTGAACTTCTTACCTCTAACCCTCCAATCTTGGGACACACAACTGAACAAATACCAAAGGCTCCCTAATTCTTCCAGAATCAAACATAACCTCCTCTGTATACACTTTATGCAACAATGACTCATCATTTCCTTAACAGAAGATTTCCTCCCACTGACCCAGTTCACATCCAGACTAGAATTTCTAGTCTGAGAGATGCCTGAGGCTCTGGGAGGTCACACAGGTAATCAGCATCATAAGTAGGTCTTCAGCCTCTGTTTTTTTCCTGACTCAGATTGAAGAACTTTACTCATTAAGCCACGTTATCTTTATTATCTGGTGTTTTGTTTTTTTTTTAAATAAGAGTCTGTGGTAGAAGAAAATTGGGGAAATCTACTAACTTATAGTTCTGGCCCCCTTTAAGAAACTTTACCCCAAATTACCATATAAGGGAAGAACGGCACTTATGATCATTATTCCCTTTTATAGATGGTGAAACTGAATCAAAAAGTGGTTAATGACTTGAATAAAGCCATATCATTAAGAGTAAGGGGCAGGATTTGAACCTTGAGCTTCCAGATTCAAGGTACAGCAGGATACATTTAATTAATAAACATTTAATAAATGTCAGCTGTGCACTTTTATAGAGGCAGCTAGATGGCTCAGTGGATAGGGCACTAGGCTGCCCAGAGTCAGGAAGACCTGAGTTCAAATCTGACCTTAAGACACATACCAGCTGTGTGACTCTGGACAAGTCACAACCTCTATTTTCCTTAATCCACTGGAGAAGGAAGTAGCAAAACTCTAGCACCTCGCTAAGAACACCTTCACATTGAGGTCACAGAGAGTCAAACATAAAGGAACAACATAGTGCTTTTATAAATAAACTTTTTTTCTAAGTCGGTAGAAATGCAAAGAAATAGGGGAGGTCATATTTCCATATCTCTAAGGCACTTTCTCCATAGTAAAAATTATTTTGTATATACATGTATATGTATACATCTACTTATCTGTATCTATGTAGACGTATACATATACACACACACACAATACAGATTGTTCAGATGTTCATCTTTTCTCCCCCAGTGGAACAGTATCTACTTGAGAGTCCTTTTGTCTACTGTCTTACCAGTAACTAGCCCAGTGCTAGGCACGTGGTAGGCCCTTAATAAGTATTTGTTAAAATAAGAAGATGCAATATTCTCTGTGAGAAATACCAAGAAGTCCTGGCTGGCTGGACTGCAGAGTTTGTGAAAGCAAGCCATGTATAATAAATTAGGAAAGGCATATTGTGGTCAGATTGTGAAGGACTTTAAAAGCTAATCAAAGGATCTCATAGGTAATAGGGAGCCATTGGTCTTTACTGAGTAACCAGTCTGTTAGGAGAACCACTTTGCCAGCTGTGTTAACAAGTGGGTTGAAGAGAGGAGATACTTAAGCAGGGAGGCCACTAAAATGTTTCAGGGACAAGGTGCTAGGGGCCTAAATCAGAGTGGAAGCCCAATAAATAGAGAGAAGGGCTCTGACACAAGAAATATTCTGGAGGATATGTGGGGTGGAGGAGAGAGGAAAAGAAGGTAATTCTGGGGTTGGGAATATGAGAGACCAGAAGCATGAGGTGAGAGTGCAGGGGTTTGAACCTTGGAATCTTGACTTCAAATCCAATGCTCCTCTTCACCTTCGGTCCTTTCCAGGCTTTCCCTTCCCTTCTGCCTTGAGAATAGCTTTAACATTAGCATTCTGAATGACATACTGGCTATTTCTAGGAAATTTCAGTCCTGGACTGACTTGAGCTAACTTCTCTTAATGCACTCAGGTACTATACCTCAGTCCATATTGACCTGTCTTCTTAAAAATTAATTTCCTTACTAATGCCCTGGACTACATAAGGCCTTGCTCTGTATAACACTGGGCC
This sequence comes from Notamacropus eugenii, assembly GCF_028372415.1. Classification (NCBI taxonomy): domain Eukaryota; kingdom Metazoa; phylum Chordata; class Mammalia; order Diprotodontia; family Macropodidae; genus Notamacropus; species Notamacropus eugenii. The sequence continues at coordinate 20,809,578 of NC_092877.1, read as the reverse complement.
TCACTTACAACATAAATGAAAGGCACTCACATTTTCTGTCTTGTGAACTGGGGCTTCTTCTTTCCCTCTTATCCCAAATTACTTACAGCTAATCTGTCTCTTATATAAAGATCCTAAGAACACCAACCACTCAGCCCAGAGATCAGCCAGGATCTTAGAAAACCTGCTGCCAAATGGGTATTTGCAAGACAAGGAACAGTCCGCTGGTAATAAAAGCTCTCTATTTTTAATACTGCACAGTTTGGAATTGAAAATGATTGCCCAGAGAGACTGGCTTGTCGAAGTAGAGAAAGCTCTGAGTTCAAATTCCAGCTGCACCACTTCCAAGCTTATTGACCCTGGACAGAGACAATTAAAAGCTCTTCACTGGAAAAATACATTTACTATTTATCTCATGAGGTAATTATGAGGAAATGGCCTTAAAGAGCAATGGAAATACGTGATAGTTTTGCCCATTTTCTTCTACCCAGAACCACTTCTCTCTTCCTCCCCTTCCCAGAAGTATTAGAATAAAACATCATATATGGCACAGTGGTTCTAATGATGGTCATAGAATAAAAAAGATTTGAATTCAAATCCTATCTCCAACACTTAATAACAATGTAACCCCAAGCAGGTCATTTAACTAACATTTATTTCAGTTTCTTAACTGTTAAAAGAAAGATAAACATACTTGTGCTATATGTCTCACACAGCTAATAGTAAGGATGGTATCTTTTTTTTATTTTTTTGAGTCAATGGGGGTTCAGTGACTTGCTCAGGGTCATACAGCCAGTGAGTGTCTGAGGCCGCATTTAGACTCGGTTCTCCTAACTTCAAGGCTGTTGCTCTATCTACTTTATCACCTAGCTGCCCCATGGGGACAGTATTTTAAAGGATACAGAAATGCAAGATATTACCTATAGGTCTCCCTTATTTTCTGCTGCCACCAACAAAATACCCTCCTTTTTTTAAAAACAGGTATTAGATTATAAAATCAACCTGATATTATGGGGGGAATGCAGTATTTGTAACCTAGGCAGAACATCCTATCTCAGAACTATACTGTATGACCACAGGCAAGTAAATCATGTAACCTCGCAAGGCCCCAGAAAACCCTCACACTAGAAATTCCAGATTGGTTTTGGTCTGAGTCTATGGAAGGAGATCTCATTCCAAGGAAATCCCACATTGCTGATGCATTACAATAGAAAGCTCAAAGATAAATGGATTGTCTGTCAGATAAAAAGGGAGTTAAATGGATTTTTTGCTTCCAGATAAATTTCTGGGAAAGGGTAGAAATTGTTTGCCCAGGTTTATAATGCCAAATGTGCCCTGTAGAGAGCTCGAAACTTCCAGGAGCCAAGATGGTGGAATAAGCAGTAAATTGCTATAACTCTTCAACATTCCCCTTCAAACAACTATCAAGTAGCACCTAGAACAGCAAAAGTACCAAAAAGACAAGAATAAAACAATCTTTGAGTCCAAGACACATGAACGATTGGCACGCAAGGTGTGTCTCACTCAGGTAAAAGGGGAGCGTAGTTCAGTAGGGGAAGTGTTCCAGCAAGCCAGCAGCATGCCCCCCTCAGCAAACCAGGGGGAAATCCTGAGTCCCAGTGCAGTAGAACAGGCCAGGGGAATGGGCAGATTCCAGCTCAGAGAACTATTACATACTTCAGCATAGCTCTAAGCAAACAGATAGCTGCCAGCAGTCAGACTGCCACTTGCTTCAGTATAGCCCCAGAAAAATGCAGAAACATCCCATTGGCCTCAGCACATACCAGATACCAGCACTAGGACCCTAGCTCAGCACCAGGTAAACTGCCAGATCCCCACTGCCTCCAGCAATACTAGTCACCTCCTACCTCACAGCCTCAGTGCACAGCATGAAGGTCCCCTGCAAGTCTCAGGAAAACATCAGTGCAACACCAGGTAAACAGCCTGGACCCATAACCCCTGGCACAAGAAGCCTGAGGCAGTAGTTCTTCTACCCCAGGAGCAGAACTCAAATTTAAAAGAAAGGAAAAAAGTCAAAAAAGCTGAGCAAAAAATAAACAAAAAAAATCTGACCACAGAAAGTTTTTATGGTGACAGTTTTTATAGACCATCAAGATACAAACTCAGAAGAGGGTAACAATGTTAAAACACCTATAAGCAACCCCTCCTCCCTCATCCCCCAAAATGAGAAGTGGTCTGAAGCCCAGAAAGAAATCATGAAAGATCTCTAAAAGGAGTTCAAAAACCATACAAGAGAGATAGAAGAAAAACTAGGAAAAGAAATGAGTGATGCAAGAAAATTATGAAAAAAGAGTTAACAACTTGGAAAAACAAACCAACTAGTTAAAAAGTAGAACTGATGAAATGGAAAAGGAGATACAAAAATGGACTGAGGAAAACAACTCCTTAAAGAGTATGTTTGGTCAAAGAGAAAAGAAAATACAAAAACTACTTGAGGAAAACAACGCTTTAAAAGATAGAATTAGGCAAGTGGAAGCTAATGATTTAATGAGATATCAAGAATCAATCAAACAAATTCAAAAGAATGAAAAAATCTCGAATAAAATGTAAAATAGCACATGGGAAAAACAACTGATCTGGAAAACAGATCCAGGACAGACAATGTCAGAATCACTGGATTACCTGAAAGCCATAATTAAGAAGAGGACCTAGACAGCATCTTTCAAAAAATTATCAAGGAAATGTGCCCTGATATCCTAGAACCAGAGGGCAAAATAGTCATTGAAAGAACCCACTGACCACCTCAGGAAAGAGATTCCAGAATAAAAACACCAAGGAACATTATAGCCAAAATTCAGAACTATTAGGTCAAAGAAAAAAAAACAAAACTCCAGGTTGCCAGAATGAAACAATTTAAATATCAGGGAGCCACAGTCAGGATTACACAGGACTTAGCAGCTGCAACATTAAAAGACTGCAGGTCATGGAACATGATATTCCAGAAGGTAAAGGACATAAGACTACAACCAAAAATCACTTACCCATCTAAACTAAGCATAACATATCAAGGGAAAAATTGATCATTCAGTGAAATAGAAGGATTTTAAGCTTTCACAAAAAGAAGACCAAAATTAAATAAGAATTTTGATATCAAGACCCAAGAGAAGAGTAAACAGATGAAATGAGAAAAGAAAACATAAGGGATTCAATAGAGCCAAACTGTTTACATGGGAAGATGATACCTGTAATTCATAAAAATTTTATCACTAATAGTATAACTAGAAGGAATATACATAGACAGAGGGTACAGGTATAAGATGCATTTGAGGGAATGACATAAAAATAAGGGATGAGGAAGAGGAGTATATTGGGTAGAGAAGAAAGAAAGAGGCAGAATGAGGTAAATCATTTCACATGAAAAGGTACAAAAGACCTATTAGAGTGGAGGGGAAGATGGGAGGGTGGGTGATGGGCATTGCTTGAAACTTATTTTCATCAGTATTGACTCAAAGAGAGAATAATATATACTCTCAGCTGAAGATATAAATCTATCTTATCCAACAGGAAAGTAGGATAGGAGGAGATCAAGTAAAGGTAGAGACAGGGACTGCCAGAAGGGTTGCAGATTGGAGGAAGTAGTAGACAGAAGCAAAACACTGGTGAGAAGGGAAAGGGTGAAAGGAGAGAGAGGACAAATGGGAGAAAATAGGTTGAAAGAAAATACACAGTTAGTAATCATAACTGTGAATGTGAATGGGATGAACTCTCCCTTAAAACAGAAGCAGATAACAGAGTGCATCAAAAACCAGAATCCTAAAATCTGTTGTTTACAAGAAGTAAACTTGAAACAGAGGGACACAAAGTCAAAGGGGATGGAGCAGAATCTGTTATACTTCAGCTGAAGTAAAAAAAAAAGCAGGGGTAGCAATCCTGATCTCAGACAAATTAAAAGCAAAAATAGACCTAACTAAAAGAGATAAAGAAAGAAACTACATCTTGCTAAAAGGTACTATACACAATGATGCAATATTAATACTAAACATATATGCACCAAGTGGTATAGCATCCAAATCCTAAAAGAAGAAGTGAGTTACAGGAAGAAATAGACAGCAAAACTATACTAATGGGGGACCTAAACTGTCCCCTCTCAGAACTCAATAAACCTAAATAGAAAATAAACAACTAAAAATCTAAGGGTGAATATAATATTAGAAAAGGTAGTTGGATTTGACAAAGCTTTGGAGAAAACTGAATGGGAACAGAAAGGAATATACCTTTTCCTCAGCTGCACATGGCACCTACACAAAACTGACCATACATTAGGGCAGAAAAACCTCAAAATTAAATATTGAAAGGCAGCTATATTAAATGTATTCTTTTTGGATCATAATGCAATAAAAATACATTCAACAAAGGGAAGTGGAAAGATAGATTAAAAATTATTGGAAACTAAACAGTCTAATCTTAAAGAATAAGTGGGTCACAGAACAATGAATTGAAACAATAATTTCATTAAAGAGAATGACAATAATGAGACAACACACCGAAATTTATGGAATGCAGTCAAAGTAGTACTTATGGTAAAAATTATTTCTCTAAATTCTTACATCAGCAAAATAGAAAAAGAACAGATCAATGAATTAAGTATACAATTTTTAAAAATTAGAAAAAGAATAAATTAAAAATCCCCAATTGAGCACCAAATTGGAAATTCTAAAAATCAAAGGTGAGATTAATAAGGTTGAAAATTAAAACAAAAACTATTGACTTAGTAAATCTAGGAGCTGGCTTTATGAAAAAAAAATATGAATAGATAAGCCATTGATTAATATGATTTTAAAAAATAAAGAAGAAAACCAAATAGTATCAAAAGGGAAAAGTGAAGAAGAAATTAAAGCAATCATTAGGAAATATTTTGCCTAATATATTCCAATAAATCTGACAACAAGTGAAATCAATGAATGTTTATGAAAATATAAATTACTCAGACTAACAGATCAGGAAATAGAATGCCTAAATAACCCCATCTTAGAAAATGAAATTGACCAAGTCATTAATAAACTCCCTAAGAAAAAATCCCCAGGGTCAGATGGGTTCACAAGTAAGTTCTGCCAAACATTCAAAGAACAATTAATTCCAATGCTATATAAACTAGTTGGAAAGTAGGAGTCCTACCAAACCCTTTTCATGACACACATATGGTACTGATACCCAAGTCAGGAAGAACTAAAACAGAGAAAGAAAATTATAAACCAATTTCCCTAAAGAATGTAGAGGTAAAAATTTTGAACAAAATATTATCAAGGTGATTACAGCAATATATCACAAAGATTATACATTATGACCAAGTGAGATTTACACCAAGAATGCAGAGTTGGTTCAATATTAGGAAAACAATCAACATAACTGAGCATATTAATAACAAAACTAACAGAAATCATATGATTATATCAATAGATGATAAAAAACTTTTGACAAAATACAGCACCCATTCCTATTAAAAACAACAGAGAACATAGGAATAAAGGGAGTATTCCTTAAAATCATAAACAGTATCTATTTAAAACCATCAGCATGCATTATTTATAATGGAGATAAGCTAGAAGCTTTCCCAGTAAGATCAGGGGTGAAGCAAGGATGCCAATTATCACCAGTATTGCTCAATATAGGACTAGAAATGTTACCTATAACAGTAAGAGAAGAAAAAGAAATGGAAAGGATTAGAATAGGCAATTAAGAAACAAAAGTATCTCTCTTTGCAGATGATACGATGGTACATTTAGAGAACTCTAGACAATCAAGTAAAAAGCTACTTGAAATAATTAACAACTTTAGCAAAGTTGCAATATATAAGATATATTCACAAAAATTATCAGCATTTCTTTATATGACCAACAAAGCCCAGCAGTAAGAGATAGAAAGTGAAATTCTATTTAAAAGAACTGTAAACAATACAAAATACTTGGAAGATTACCTGCCAAGACAAACCTAGGAACTTATATGAACACATTGCAAAACGTTTTTCACGCAAATAAAGTCCGATTCAAACAACGGAAAAAAATATCAATTACTTGTGGATTGACCAAGTCAATATAATAAAAATTACAATTTTGTGTAATTTACTTATTCAGTGTCACAACAGTCAAACTACCAAAAAATTATATGATAGAGTTAGAAAAAAATAACAAAATTCATCTGGAAGAACAAAAGGTCAAGAATATCAAGAAAAATAAAGAAAAAAATACAAAGGAAGGTGGCTTAGCAATACCAGATCTCAACTTATATTATAAATCATTAATCATAAAACTATGTGGCACTGGTGAAGAAACTGAGTGGTGGATTAGTGGAATAGATTAGGTACACAAAAAACAGTTGTCAATGATCATAGTAACCTAGTGTTTGATAAACCCAAAGACCCCACTCAGAAATCATTATTTGACAAAAACTGCTGGGAAAACTAGAAAACAATAGAACACAAACTAGGCATGGACCAACATCTCAGAATGGATACCAAGATACGGTCAAAATGGGCACATGATTTAGACATAAAGGGTGACACCATAAGTAAATTAGAAGAGCAAGGAATAGTCTACTTGGTCAAATCTATACGGAAGGGAAGAATTCATGATTAAACAAGAGATAGAGAGTATTAGGAAATATAAAATTGATCATTTTGATTATATTAAAGTAAAAAGGGTTTTGTACAAATAAAACCAGTGCAATTAAGATTAGAAGGAAAACAGAACAATGGGAAACAATCTTTACAGCAAGTGTCTCCAATAAAGGCCTCATTTCTCAAATATATAAAGACCTGAGTCAAATTTATAAAGATACAAGCCATTCCCCAACTGACAAATGGTCAAAGGACGGATATGAACAAGCAGTTTTCAGACGAAGAAATCAAAGCTATCTATAGGCATACGAAGAAGTGCTTTAAATCACTTTTCATCAAAGAAATGCAAATTAAAACAACTCTGAGGTATCACCTCACACCTATCAGATTGGCTAAGATGACAAAAAAGGAAAATGATAAATGTTGGAGAGGATCTGGGAAAACTGGGACATTAATGCATTGTTGACGCAATTATAAACTGATCCAACTGTTCTGGAGAGCAATTTGGAACTACGCCCAAAGGACTATAAAACTGTGCGTACCCTTTGATACAGCAATACCACTACTAAGTCTACATCCCAGAGATATAGCAACTCAAAAGATCATAGGAATAGGGAAAGGACCCACATGTGCAAAAACATTCATAATATCCCTTTTTGTTGTGGCAAAATATTGGAAACTGAGGTGATGCCCATCAATTGGGGAATGACTGAACAATTTGTGGTATATGAATGTAACAGAATGCTACTGTGCAGTAAGAAATGATGAACAGGCAGATTTCAGAAAAACCTGAAAAGAGTTGTACCAACTGATACAAAGTGAAGCAAGCAGAAGCAGGAAACATTATACATAATATCAGTTATATTGTGTGATAATCAACCATGAATGATTCAGCTCTTCTCAAGAACACAATCATCCAAAAAAGGACTCACAAAGGAAAATGCTATCCATATCCAGATAAAGAATTGATAGATTCTGTATGCAGGACAAAATACATTTTCTTCACTTATTCTTTTTCATGTTTTTTTTTCCCTTTTGATCTGTTTTTTCTTCTAGTGTAACTATGGAAATATGTTTTATATGATAAACATGTATAACATGTATAAACATATAAATATGTATAAACGATATCAAACTGTTTACCATTTTAGGAAGCATGGAGGGGAAGGAGGGAAAAATTTTTTTGGAACTCAAAATGTTGTAAAAATGAATGCTAGAAATTGTCTTGACATTTAATTGGGAAAAATAAAATGCCATTAAAAATAAAAGCTCAATCTTAAGTCACTTGTAAATCATATTTTAGTCTTACTACTACATAATTATGTTATATCTGGCTCCAGTGTTCCATAGCTTGTGCCATAATGGGCAAAGCATTTAATTCTGTGAGTAAAAGCTTATATTTTTTTCTCCTAAATTCTCTAAAAAAAAAAAAAAAACCTCTTGCATACACAGCCAATAATAATAGCTAGCATTCATATCTTGCTTTAAGGTCTGCGAAGTAAAAAATATCTCATTTGATCTTCACAACAGCCCTCAGAGGTTGCTGCTACCATTTTCTCTATTTTACAGATGAGGAAACTGAGGCAGACAAAGATGAAGTGACTTAAATGCATATGGTTTCCTTTTCCCCCTTTTCTAAATTCTAACAAGTGAGAAAACAATAAAATGGATTTTCAAAAAACAGAGTGAATTCCCATAATAATTATAACAAGCATTTATATAGAACTTAAAGGTTCACACAGAGCTTTACAAATACTGCTTCATTTTATCCTCTCAGCAACCTTGGGAAGTGGGTGCTATTATTATCTTCATTTTACAGCTAGGGAAACTGAGGCAAATAGGGGTTAAATGACTTGCCCAGGGTCATGTAGCCAGAAAGCATCTGAAGCTACATATGAATTCAGGTTTTCTTGACTTCAGGTACAGCATTCTAGCCACTATTTTACTTCTAAGAATATTAATATACTTATCTGTCACATACCTACATATAAAAGGAGATTTACTACAGTGAAAAAGCAGTTGGTCTTATAGTCAGGAGTTCCCAGCTAGAGTCAAGCCTCTAAAACTTGATACTTGTTTAGCCATGAGAAAGACAGCCATCTATTTGGGGACTCAGTTTCCTCATCCGTAAAATGGGGATAGTCATGGTTTTCAAAAGCTTTATAACCTTGGAGTCCAATGGAAATGAGCATTATTTAGCATCTACTGTGTGGTGAGGCATGAAAATCATAAGATCCTGGACTGTTCCATCCCTTTTTTTTTCAGATGAAGAAACTTGAGACCCAGAGGGCTCAAGGTCACTCAAGTAAGTGATCATGGAAGTATCTGAACGGAGATTCTCTGACTCCAAAATATTTTTTCCACTGTTCCAAACTACCAAGATATCATATTGTACATTTTCTCAGTAGGCAGGGAAGGGAAGGGAGAAAGAGAATTTGGAACTCAGAATTTAGAAAGAAAAGAATTTTAAAATAAATAAAAAATTATAGATTTTTAAAAAGTGTCAGTGATAGCAGTTGACATTTATGTCAGGATCTGCAAAATTCTTCATATCCATTATTTCATCCTACCCTGACAACAGCTTGGTAATGTAGACCCTCCCCATTTTACAGATGAACAAACTGAGGCTGAGAAAGATGAAGCAATTTCATGCAGAATCTCAAATCTTGTAAGTGTCAGGGCTGAGATTTGAAACCAGGTCTCATTGACTCCAAATGTCATTTTCTAGCCTCCACGACAATCCGATTACTGTACACCACAGAGGGCAGGACATGCCAAAACCACACTGAATTTGCACAAAACCAGAGACCCTGAAACACTGAGTGATGTTTCCCAGCAGGATACCCGATCTCCTAGGCACTAATCTCCAAGGTCAGTGCCTTTTCCATACTGGGACACACAGAGCACCACGCCCCCATCACAACAAATAACTGCAAGAGAAATTCTCATGTCCAAGAGTCAGATCACAGAGCATCGTGTAGGTTAGAATAAAGAAAAGAGAAAATCTAGAGTGCTGAGAATGACCAAGTTTAAAATTAAAACTACACATAACTTGGAGTTTCTCTTATAGGTGCTTTTTGTATAGTGAGAGAAACAGAAAGCCCATTGATTGCTCCTCCCTCATTCCTTAAATACAACCATAAACTCAAGCACAGGAAAAGTCGTTAAACCAGACAAAAAGTTTGTTTCAATTTCAACTGTCAAAGGCATGCAAAACTTGCTACAATAACATGTGGACTTGGTGTATCAATGGAGTGTTTGACAGCAACTGCCTGATTATGCCTCTTGGACCAGCCAAATAGGGTAGTAAAACAAATTCCAGATGTTGAGAGCGCTCGGGAATAAAAAAAAAAAAAACCATAACTAAAAAATGCCACAGATTTCTGTTTCATAATTATTTTTTGCTCCTAGACATCTTAGATATCCTATATGGCTCCAGATAATTCTGACTAAAAGAACATGAAATCTGGAGACAAAGGTTTGAGCCCCAACTCTATACCCACTCTTCCTCAGCTTTTGCAGTGTGACCCTAGGGTAAGATGTTTGACTTCTCTGTGCATCTACTTCCTCACTAGCAAAAGTGGGATAATAGTACCCCTCAAGAGGTTATGGTAAGAGAATGGAAATGTGTGCTTTGGTTATTATCTACGTTCCTCGCTTGTTGCCCCTCCCCTTTTTAAGCAGATACTAGAATACAAAATTCAAAGCTGACTGAAATACCTATATTTTATTTTTTATGTTAAGAATCCTTTATTTTTAAATAATATTTTATTTCATTCCAATTACATGGAAAAATGATTTTTAATACTGGTTAGTTTTTTTAAAGTGTTTTGACAAATTCTGTTCTTCCCTCTCTCCCTGCCTCCTTCCATGATACAGTAAGCCATCAGATATAGGTTATACATGTGCAATCATATAAATATGAAATTCATATGTTCTATTTTTTTAAATTTCAGACATTTTGTTCAAAATTCTCTTACCTGGAAAGACAATCTATATGACAGAATCCACACATTCTCTAATAACTTATTTCACTGTACAGTCTGTATTTCATCCATACAACCCAGCATATGAATCCAGCATAAAATATGAAATACCTACATTTTAAAAACCAGTTATGTTTTTAAAAAATATTTAGTAGCATAAAATAATATTAAATTTTAATTAATTTAATGTGATCCATTTTGGTAAATTGAATTGTTTAATTAATTTTAGCATTTTAGCATTAAATATTATACATTAAGATAATTTTAATCCACAAAAAATTCTCAAATCATAAACGAATTTTTAAATGAATGTTTAAGAGTTGCTAGGGAACTTGGAGTTCCCTTCTAATCCACCCCTGTCATATAATGAAAGAAAGAACTGATGGGCAGCATGGCAAAACAGGAAGAAAGCCCAGGTTCTAATGTGGGTTCCACAACTTATCCTGGGCTGGTCACTGAATCCCCCAGAGCCTCAGTGTCTCCAGCCCCTCTTAGCTCTGGGTCTATGGAGTCCTGAGCCTGTAATCACTGAGCGTTCTTCTAGTTCTAGCTCCCTGCCCAATACGAACAGTACTCATTCAAGGGATATGCAAAAGAAAATGAAAAAAGAAAAAGCTAGAAGGATGATTTTTAAAAGGTAGGAGGAAAACAGAAAAAGAGGTGGGTTAGGGTGAGGAAGACACGAGAGGGAAACTGAGAATAGTCTATGTCCCCTTCACCCTGACGCAAAATAATGTAAAATTTCTGACTATTTTGCTCCAAAAATAACTTTTAAAAGACATCGCTGGGCAAGGGTGTGGAGATAGGGAGCATATCTTATTTAAAGACTCATTAACTCCAGAATTAAAGGGCCCTCTGCAGAGGTTTGGGGGGAGCTAGGCTTGAGATCCAAGTGTTAATTTTCAGTGTAGGCATTTATGCCTAGAAATGGGAAAATGCTACATATGAAGGTTTAATTTTGTTGATTGTCTAAATTTAAGAAAGTGGAGAAAATTATTAACAATTCAGATTAAACCTATAATTAGGTTACATCTACTTTTATTTTTTCCCCCAGAGAATCAATTGTTAAACATTTATCTGCACTCTAGTGGACTTCAAAGACCACTTAGTCCAATATCCTTATTTTAGAAATAAGGGAATTGAGGTCAAGACATAGAAAGAACCTTCCCAAGGTAGCACTGACCTAAAAGGAAAGATGAAACTTGGACCTGAGTCTCTTGACATCTAATATTCTTTCCACTGCAACAAATCATGAGCTTCTGGGGTTGACAAATGGTAATAAATTGAAGATCAAGATACAATAAGTATTTATAAAGAGCTCAGCCCTGTATTACTGTGTTCCTTGCTGGAAACACAAAATCAAAATGAAAAAAGTACCACAAGGAACCTACATTCTATTGGGGCCACAACATGGATTATGACACGTGTGTGTGTGTGTGTGTGTGTGTGTGTGTGTGTGATAATCTGAGGAAGAAAAGAACATTATCAGGTTGGGGCATCAGAAAGACTTCTCCTTAAGAAGTAGCAAATGAGGTGAACCTCATCAGTAAGAAAGGGATGCACTCCAGTAAGAGGGCACAGCCTATGTAAATTCATGGAGCTGGGATACACAAACCTCTCAGGAACCGCAATTAGGTCAGTTTTTCTGACATAGATGAAATTTCTGTTTGGTCGTTTCAGTCGTGTCCAACTATTCGTGACCGTATTTGGGGTTTTCTTGGCAAAGATCATGGAGTGGTTTGCCATTTGCTTTTCCAGCTCATTTTATAGATGAGGAAACTAAGGCAAACAGGGTAAAGTTGTGTGTCCAAGATCACACAGCTAGTAAATGTCTGAGGCCAGATTTGAACCCAGGGTGTTGAGTCTCTTTCAGACCTGGCACTTTATCCATTGTACCACCTAGGTGCCCATCAACTGAATAAAAGTGAATAATATGCAATAAACCTGGAAAGGCAAATTAGAGTCATATGCTGAAGGGCTTTAAATGCCAAACAAAGAATCTATATTTTATTTGGGAGGCAATAGGGATCCCTTGAAGGTTCTTGACTGATGTGGTCAGACTTTTGCTTTAGAAAAATAAATGCAGACAGCTTTGTGAAGGGTGCGATGGAGAAGAGGAGGGATGGAAAGTTGCTGCTTTGGATAGGTAGCTCAGATCAACAATTCACAGTCAATAAATTCTTACTAAGCACCTCCTATGTACCATAGATCATGCTAAGTATTAGGGATACAAAAAAAGGGACAAAAAATAATCCCTGCTCTCAAGGAGCACATGTTCTATTAAGAAGGAAAACATGCAAACTAAGTAAAAACAAGATACAGACAGGATAAGTTGGAGATAGTTAACTGAGGGAAGGCACTAGAATTATGGGAGCTCAGCAAAGATTTCTCAGAGAAAGTGGGATTTTAGCTGGGTCTCATAGGAAGCCAGGAGGCAGAGAGATGAGGGCGGGGGAGAGTGTTCCAGGGTGGGTGGGTGGGGGACAGCCAAACGCTGAGGCTGGAGATGTAGTGTCTTTTTCTAAGAACAGCAAACAAGAGTCACAGAATGGCACAGCATGGGGTTGAGGCAGATGCAAGGTCTAAGAAGGCTGGCGATTCCTCCCAAGGAGTAGATCCAGACAACTTCAGGCCCTCCCTGGAGTCTCTTGTCCAAGAGGACAGTCATATCGCCCAGTGTCCCCTTTGGAATACCACTGGTTCTTTACCTATGAGGCCACTTCACGGCTCACTCCCCAGATATGCAGTCTGTCTCTGGCAGTCAGGAACAAACATATTGCATTACGTCCTCAGTGCTATAATTATGAACTCTTCTCTTTCATCTTCCACACACACTGACAGGCGCAAATGTAGAATGGGTGGGTGCTGGGATGACACGAGGAGTCTGTCTGATGAGCACTACATTGTTTGTATCATAATATTTTTAATTCTCCCCAGCCCGTACTACGATGCTGACTGTAAGGTCAGTTAAGTTACTATAAGGGATTTTTAATGAAAACAATTATAAATTTAAAATAACTGTGTTTAAGGCATTTAGCAGTCACTGGGGTCAAGTGATTACAGCAGTTACAAGACCCCTGGGACGTGTTCACACCAAAACAAAGTGAATAAATTACCCCAGCCGGCATGTGTAATCACTAAGTGACCACAGGGGTCATCCAGAGTGGAACCCTGAAGACTTTCACGCAAAACCAATAATGAAAATTTATCCGTCAAGGGGAGAGAGGGCCAAGAATTAGCAAGGCAGGTGATAGGTTAGAAAACTACACCGGGCAGAGAAGGCCGGGCTGCTCAGAAAGCTGAGATAATGGGATTCAGAAACCAGAGGGGAAAACTGGAATGACTGGTTCCTGGAAGCAACCGGCCCAAGGAAGAAAGAAATGAATTGGAGCTGATCTGCTCGGCCTCAGGTACAACTGGAGCCAAAATTCGCCTGGAAGGAGGAGCAGAGGAAAAATTCTCTGCCTGAGAAACCTGAGCCCAGATTTGGAAATCAATTCAGGGGCGCCAATAATGTGCGGTGGATGAACATTCGGATAAGGGATGGAAAAGGATTTATGGAGGCTCTTCAAAGGAGAAAAGAAAGTCTCTGGAAGTTATGCTAAGAATTGTTTGGTTTTTTGGTTTGTCCTTCGTTCTGCAAGGGCCAATGACATCAGAAGGGTGCTATCTTGACCTGCAAATGAATTGGATTTAAGTGAAGGAGGGCTGTGCAGTCACTCTGCCTCACTCTCTGCTTACTGAGCCATCTGAGTCCAGTGGCAAGATACAGATCAGGACAATTTGAGATAGGTCCCAGACACAGTTGGGAGACCTTGGCCTTTTTAAACTAAAGCCTTTCCCAGCTTTCAGTCTGTCTGAGGCAACACCCATTCATTGTTTAAGACTAGGTAAGAATTGAAGCAAAAGACAGCCTAGTTTGACTTCCCAGAAGAATCAGTCTGGGAGGAGAACACCCTCATAGTTTCTGATCAGAACTGAAACAGTTGCTATTTACACTCACTCTGAGCATCTATGAAGGAAAGAGTATTATTAGTGCCCCTCAAGTCAAGAGATCTTCCCTGGTCCTCCTACTCTGCATTAAGTGGCCCTGGGACTTTGGACCAACCACTTATTCCTTTGATGCCTTAGTTGACATCTCTATATAATAATTCCTTAAGTTACAGAGAAGGACCAGGTGCTTTCTCAAATTTAGGTGACGTTCAGCTGTAAGCTCTATGATATTATGTAATGAAGGCTTTCTAAATGCTATCTTAAGGCACATTTGACAGGATATCTGTTCAGAAGAGATGATGGCTTTTTTCTTCCAAAAAAAAAAAAAATCTCATGAGCTGAAAGGCATCTCAACTTTACAGCACCTAATCCATTTCTACGACTTCAGGAATTATTATTTCCATTACAGAGATGAAACAACCTAGGCAGCTAAGTGGCATACTGGATATTTCTGTAGACTCTAGACTCAGTCAAGAAGATCTGATGAGGCTGATTAAATGTAGCCTCAGATACTTATTAGCTACAAGATCCTGAAAAAAAAGTTACAACTTCTATCAATCATATGGCCAGTCAGTGTCAGAGATGGAACTTGAAACTGACTCCAACTCTTCCTGGCTCCGCCCCTCCATCCACTCTGTCCTGTTGCCTCACATGTCAAAGAGAAATCTTTCTAATTAAAGAAACCTGTCCTGGGCAGTTGGATTTGGGGGGATTTGTTTTGTTTTTTTATATCCTTGAATATGCAGGACTTAGCTTAGGTATTTTCACATGCTTAGCTTAAATCAGCATCAAAACTGAGTAAACCTTTAGGTAATTTTTATTTGCATGAGAGGACTACATTTATACAGAAATCAGGCATTTGCTGTAACAAGCACTGTTATTTAAAATAGGGAGACTTTATACATAATAATAGACCAACCAGATAATTTTTTAAAATAGTTATTACTTGGATGATGGCAAATAGATAACGTAATCCTGGGTTCATTCTTACACATCCCTATGTTCATATGTAGGAGGATTTGGTCAGTTTGGCCATAACACCTGACACTTCTTAAAGAATTCAATTCAACTCTATAGGCATCTATTAATTGCCTAGTATGTGGCAGGCACCGTGCTAAGCATGGGACGCTACTCTAAAAATTAGAAGGAGCTTAGAAACACATAAGAAAGAAGGGAAAAGATAGTTAGTGATTTGAGGTAGAAATAAAAGCTATAAAGAAATTTACAATTCTGGAATTAAAGACAGGAAAACTGGATTACCAACATAAATCAGAAAAGTCCTTGCAACCCCAACAGTTTTGTGACCCAGGAAGAAGCTAATATATTCTTTGGGGATTAAATGCAAACCATCATGAATCGGAGGATTCTAGGCTGTTCTGGAAAGGACTCCAGTGTTCGGCAGGAATTTGAATTCATTGACCTCTAAAGTCAGTCTGATCCAACAAGCATTTGTTAAGTGTGGGGCACAGCGCTGTGCAGTAAGCTAAAAACGATGTTTTTGTCAGAGTCAAAATGAGAAACCAGAGCCTGCCTTCAGGATGCTTACACTCAATAAGTCACTCCACTGGAATTCATTAGAATATAGAATATTATAGAACAAACCTTGGAAACCATTTGACCTTTTTCGTTATGAGACCATTAAAAAACCAAATAAACATATAAGAATTCAGACATCTGGAATATTTTTCTTTAAAATAGTCATCACTGGAGTCCAAACACTTATTTTAGGGGTGCTGCCACTCCTCAAAACACATCTGGAACTCCATCTGGGGCTGTCATCAGGGCAAGTTTATGAGCCACACAAGAAAACCAGCCTCTGTACTTTATAACTAACTCTCTCTATTGCATCCAAAATAAATTTACCCAGCTTGATCTTTCACCTAATTCATCAGGCATGGTTGTAACTGGTTGTAACATGGTTGTAATTTTTTTAAAAATTATGCTTACTCTTAAAGAAGGCCTTCTTAAGCAAAATTTAACACATATAGATGTATGGATAACTGCATTTCAAACGTAATTGGTTTTCTTCGTAGTGCTATGTATTTTAATTTACGCATTTAAAAACATTATTCTGAGGCTTCCTCCAACTGCCAAAGGTATCCATGACTCCAAAAACGTTAAGAAAGCTTACCTTAAAGAAAGAAAATTTTCCACTATAGAGGACATTAAAAAGTATATGTTAAGGGCTCTGAGAGATGAGTCCAAAGAAGGTTTGAGAAATGGAAAAATTAATGGGAAATATGTGTATATGTTACACTGCTCTGTGTGTTTTCTCCCTCAAATAGAATGCAAGTGTCTAATTTTGTCCTTTATCCCCAGTGTCTGGTGCATTCAGCTCAATTCAACAAGTATTTATTAGGTATCTATTATATGCTGGGAGGCAGCTAGGTAGTAGATATGGAGCTGGGCTCAAAGTCAGAAAGATCTGGGTTCAAATTCAGCCTCAGAAACTCCCAGACTGTGTGACCTTGGGCAAGTCATTTCACCTGTTTGCCTATGAATCCATGAACCCCTGGAGAAGGAAATGGCAAACCACTCTGTTTGCCAAGAAAATTCATGAAGAACTGGTCACAACTGAACAACAAATTAGATGCTGATGGAAAACTTGGAATAATTGATGGAGCTCTGGCCCTGGACCTAAGAAGACTTATGCTCAAGTCTCACATCTGACATACATTAGCCGTGAGACTGTGGGTGAGTTCTCCTCAATACCCTCAAGCAACTCTCTAAGACTAAAAGTTTCAGGACAAGTTTAAGGACTGGTTTGCACTGTGTTTCCACAAAGAGAATTCCCAGTAGGGATGAAATTACACATCAGAACCAAAAGAGAAATGCCAAAAACTTAACAAACATTCATTAAATTGAACTGAATTGCCTCCTGTTGAGATCAACGATGAATGGGAACAACACTCCTCTGGATATTTAAAAGGTTGGTACTTAAATCCTATGCATTGCCACACAATCCCTATATGACCTTGGACTAGTCACTAAAGGACACTTTTACTCCATTTCCTCATCTGCCAGATGAGGACTTTGAACTGCATAGCCTACATTCCCTTCCCACTCTAAGACTACTATGTGCTACAACTCTTTGACGAATATTCAATCTCATCAAGAATGGAGGGCACTCCCTCCATGAGTATCCCCTCCTCCAGTCTTGATTGCAAGTCCTCTTATCTTTCTCATCCTAATTACCATTAGTAAAATGGAGTGAACTGCTATCTGGTATGTTTGTCAAAAATGAACACTTGACTTCATAGTCTCATTCTATATAGCATGCCCAGAAATGAGAGAGGCTTTTGAGGTTCTGGGAGAGGACAGGATGGCCAAAAAATCCTAAAGTGCTCATAGTCTTCATTCATTAAAAAAAAGGGGGTCATGCAGTAAGCTAAACCCTACCCCAAAGAGATCAGAGAAAGAGGAAAAGGTCCTGCATATACAAAAATGTTTATAGTACCCAGTTTGTAACAACACAACTGGAAACTCAGGAAATGCCAATTAATTGGGAAATGACTGGATAACTTACAATATATGAACATAGTGGAATACTATCATGCCACAAGAAACAGTGAAGAGACTGGCTTCAGATAAAGCTGGGAAGGCTTATAGGTACTGATACAAAGTAAAGAGTGCTGAACCACGAGATTCATATTTACAATAACGACAATGTTATAAAGACAAACAACTTTGATAGATTTAAGAATTCTGATCAATGATTTGACCAAGTATCATTCTAGAATGCCTATGATGAGACATGATACCTACCTCTTGACAGAGGTGATGGATTTCATGTACAGAATGAGACACACATTTTTGATATGACAAAATGAGAATTTCTTTTTCTTGATTATACATATGTTTTTGTTACCAGGGATTTTTGCTGCCTTTTTTTTTTTTTAAAAAACAAGTACAGAAGGAATTGTGGGAAAGAAAGAAATACTTTTTTCCCCAGTGAGTACAGAACCAAATGCTTGCTAACTGAAAAAAATTTAAATTTTTTTAAAAAGTGAACTCACCCAATTATTCTGGAAAGTAATTTGGAATTGTGCTGAGAAAGTGACCAAATTTTCATACCATTTGACCTAGAGATTCTCCTGTTTGGTGTATGCTCAAAAGAGATCCAAAGTAGATAAATATATAGCCAAATGTTTGTAGCAGTATTTTTGGTAGTAGTAGAGAAATGGAAACAAAGTAGATCCTCCACACTTGGGAAATGGATAATCAAATAGCAGTACAGGAATATGATGGAATGCTATAAGAAACAAAGATGAATGCAATAAGCACATTCAGGAATACGCACAATGAACTGTAAACAATGGAACACCGGGTACACAAGGAGCACCAAAATGGCAAGAACAAAGAACAATCAAAACTTTATTCTGTGAAGCTACAAGTTGGCCCCCAATGAGAAGATAGAAGACTATGTTCTTTGTAAAGGTGGGTAACTACAGGTGCAGAACACTGCATGCAATGTCAATCTTGGTGGACATAGATTGATTTCACTGAATTACTTTTTCTTTGTGGGGTTTTTTTTTTAATTCTTTGTTAAAGGAATGGATTGTTGGATAGGGAACGGAGTACAGATAAAAAGATTTTACAAAAAAGAAATACAGTGAACCAAAGGAAGGAGGCACCAGTCTATTACTGGACTCCATTTGGGGTACCATGCTCAGTACTGAGTATTGCATTTTAGGAGACACAGAGACAAGCTAGACAGCACCCAAAGAGGACAATGAGAATAGAAGAGGGATCTGAAGCCCCACAATGTGAAGAGTGACTGAAGAAACAGGGAAGGTTTGGTTAGGGACATCAGCCCTATCTTCAAGTACTTGAAAGGTTATCATATCAAAGAGGAATTAGACTTGTTTTTCTTGGAATAGGGGCATGGAGGAAGGGGGGAAGTGCTAAGAACAGCAGAAACTGAGGAGGTAAATTTCAGTTTGATAGAAGCTGCATCATAAGGTAGTGAGTCTCTCATTTTGGATAATTTTCCAGTGCCTGGCACCCAGTAAACATCTAATAAATGCTTTTTCATTCATTCAAGTAGATTTTAGAGTAATTCTCTGCTCCGTTATAGGTTAGACTAGATAACCTCTGAGATTTCTTCCAAATCTGAGTGTCCTGAATCCTTAGGATTCTCTCTATTTTCATTCTTCCTTTTAAGTCATGGAGAAACTGAGGCTCCAAACTATCGAAGGACTCAAAGTCCAAGCCCATACCAAAAGAAAAGCCCAGATTAGAAGCCACAATTCTCGGCACTGGTGCCGTGATGAAAGCCATTTTCAACTTTCCAGACGGCTAGATAAACTCTAGCAGCAAGAGCAGACCACCCGAGAACTCAGGCTTTCTAATTATACAACAGAAAACAGAAATAAACCCTTCCCCAAGTGGTTCTGTACAGTGCAGGGACATCATTTACAATAGACAGCTGAAAGTAACAATGCCCCTGATGGGGAAAAAATAAAGAGGAAACAGCAAAAAACCCTAACACACACACAGACACAGACACAGACACACAGACACAGACACACACACACACACACACACACACACACACACACACACACTACAGTATGGGTGTGATGGCCAAAAATGCAGCAAAAATATTAGATGTTGGAACTGAAGCCAGAAATTCTTTCTTCCTTTTCTTTTTTCCTTTTTTTTTATTTCGAAGAGAACTGGGGCTGACAGAGGATAATGAAGGGCATGGGACCCTCTGATGTCTGTGTATGGCACTCAGGGGTGAGTGGCTGACATCGAAGGAGTGCTCTAGGAACTACAGAGAACCAGAGATGGAGGGAGATACACAACAAAGACTGGAGTGATGAGACAGCGGAAAAGTGTAAGGAGATATTCAAAGAATACCAGAAGTGGCAGGGAACTGTGATTATTACAGATCCTTTTGTGTTTTTCCAGGGTGATTTCCTAACAGCAAATAACCTTACAAAGTACCTCACCATGCAAGAGACTCCCAACTTATAAGTGACTTGTGTTTCCAAAGTTAAGTCTGTTAAGTCAGCTGGCTAGGAGCTTGGAAGGCATTTTCCCACAGAAACAATGCTATAAAGTGCTGCTAGGTTTCCAGGTCAGCCCACAAAAGCCAATTTTGCCCATAATATAGCTGAGAATCCAACCACCCTATATAACATTGTTTCCATGGGAAAATCCACCCTGCTTTCCAGATGGGGATGCCAAGAGTGAGGCTCCACCCGACCCCCCATGGTTTCAGCCGGTCTCCCTCCAGTAACAGCCTTGCTCATGACTCTCAGAAGGGGGAGGGGGAGGATGAGGCTTCATCTGGGGAAGGAGATGGGGATTCCAGCAGTTAGGGTGGGTTAGGCAATAGGAGTTTCAGAGGCTGGGTTTAAATGAAGCAGGAAAGGACAGGGTTCAGCGAGGAAGCTGACTCCCAGCTCCTGCAGATGACAGAGACAGAAAACAAAGTGAAAAAAAAATGAGAGGAATTGTATTATGGCAGCTAGGTGGTACAGGGGATAGTGTGATGGGCCTGAACTCAGGAAGACATCATCCTGAGTTCAAATCTGGCTTCAGATACTTATTAACTGTATGACCTTGGTCAAATCACTTCACCCCGTTTACCTCAGTTTCCTCATCTGTAAAATGAGCTAGAGAAGGAAATGGCAAATTAACAAGTGAATAACAACAAAGCATCATATTGGGAAGCGTGCTGGACTTTGAATCAGGAGATCTAGGTTCGAATCTGTCTCCTGATGGTTAGTGGTTATGTGACTATGGGTAAGTCCATTAAGCTCTCTGAGTTTTGGTGTCCTATATCATAGGTGGAAGAGACCCCTTAGACATCATCTAGGCCACCCCCTTCATTTTACACATAAAGGAACCGAGGTCCAGAAAGGTTAACTGACCTGCCCAATGCCATATTTAAAGGACTGAATGAAATGACAGTATGGCAAAAGACCTTAGGCAGCTACCACTGCAACAAATCCATTCATCATAATGGAAAAGATGCACATTCCAAGGTTTTTTTCTTTATCCCAATTTTTTTCCTCAAGAATCGACCCAAATATATTGCCCTACAGAATTCAATATAAGAAAGGTTCATTTCTGAGCCACCCCAAGGGATTTTTTAATATCAAAAACACAGAATATGTTATGACATAGTTTTATCTATAATCTTGTCCTACCAGAAAGGATCACAAGGGCAGGGCTATAACTAGTCAGTAAGAGATTCTCCCTCCCTCCCCCCTCCCCCCCCCCCCCCCCCCCCGCCTCTCTCTCTCTGTCTCTCTGTCTCTCTGTCTCTCTCTCCCCAGGTTCTCAGAACCCCCACATGACCTAGTGGCTGGATCAGGTGGGTATATAGAATATCAGACTTAGAATCAAAAGGTCTGAATTTAAACCCCAGCTTCCTTCTGATGGGAGGCTTCAGCTCTCTTTACCTCAGTTTCCACATCTACAAAATAGGAAGGAAAATACTTGTATTATCTCATTCACAAGATCAAAGCATTAAAATGCTACCTAAATTCAACATCTTTATTAGCCATCCAGGTCCCCCAACTATGTCTGTCCTGAGTCCCCTCCATTTATCAGATTAATGAAAACAGACAACATTGCTCTCTGCCAGCTAATCTGATAAATGAATTTGGAGGAGAGAGCTTACTGCTATGCCCTGTGACCAGGGGCCTGTAATGCTTTAAGCCAAAAGAACGAGTCAGGATGGGAATTTCAGTCTTAGAGGCAGATGAGTAGAAATGGGTGGGCAGGCTGGTCTCTCAGTGGCCTCATGACAAACTATATAGCTCACTCACTTATACAACAGGCTGCCCCTGGATCCGGTACGTATAACACGAAAATTACAAGTCATTCAGCTACCCAGGATCCCACACAATACCACTGAAGTGAGGTATTTACATGGGATCTCAGTCCCTAGGAAAGGATATTTTGAGCACATCTCAGTCTCTGGTTAGCATATACTCAGCCAGCCCAAAGAGCCACAGGTCTGATGGATCTGAATATTATGGGATGAGAAGTCCTTGATTCAAATTCTAACTTAGATATTTACTGCCTGAGAGACTTTGACCAAGTCATTAACATGTGTGTGTGGGTGTGTGCGTGTCTGTTTCTGTGTCTCTGTGTGTGTAAGTAAATGATGAATGGGCCTCAATGGCCTCCTAGAGCCCATGCAGCTCAAGAGCTATGATCCTATGACCCAAGAGCTTGATGAGATTCCGGTTGATAAGTTGCTACAGACAGCACAATCATGCCTTGTTTATTTGTTTGTTTTTCAAGGGGAAGAGGTACTTTTCCTGAACTAAAGAGGGATAGCACAGTGCATGTTCTTGGTTTCTAAAAACAGCAACACTTCTAAATATTTTCTGTGATTGTTCAATTGTTTTCAGTCGTATCTGACTCTTCGTGAGGTTTTATTAGTCGAGATACTACAGTAGCTTAGCATTTCCTTCTCCAACTCATTTTACAGGGGAGGAAACCGAGGCAAACAGGGTAAAGTGCTTTGCCCAGGGTCACGCAGCTAGTAAGTGTCTGGGGCCACATTCAAACTCAGGTCCTCCTGACTCCAAGTACTACTGAACCACTTAGCTGCCCAAAACAATAACAATATCTCTAAATATAACAGTGACAACAATAATAATTTATGTCTCACCTTAAGAATTGCAGGATGCTCTATACACATTATCTCATTAGATCCTCATAATAACCTTCTGGGTAGGTGCTATTATTACCCCCATTTAACAGATGATTAAATTGAAGCTCAGGGAGGTTAAGCAACTTGATGGTCACAAAGCTAATATATATTTGAGGTGGCACTTGAACCCAAGTTTTCCTGGCTCTGAGTCTAGTTCTCTAACTACTTTATCTCTCTCTAGCTACTCTCTGGAACTTGCACTGCTTGAGGTTGGATTGGAACTCAGGTTCTTGTGCCTCTCGGTCCAATTCTGTCTCCACTGAGTCACTTGGCTGCTTTCCAAAGCTTAATGTATAAAAATAAAGTCTTAGTCTCTATTACTGCTACTCATATTTTCACTCTGTTGCCTATTCTGTTATTAAGGAACTGCAAACATGTACAACTACCAATCATTTCCTCATTATTCTGCACAACAAGTAAGAGAGACAAGGAATTATGAAAACTTAATTTAGCAAGAGAATAACAAGGGAGAGAAGAAAAAAAGTTACAAAAAGAATCCAGAGTCAGTGGCTGAGTTAAAATGACAACAGAAATATAATTCCCAATAGGAATACAAGCTCATTTAAGGCAGCCACTATTTCTTCCTTTTCTTTGTATTCCTGGCACCTAGCACACTGTTGTGCACACAATAAGTGTTTAATAAATGCTTCATAAACTGGGGCAAATCCTTTTTTTCCCATTTCCATGTGTTGGTCCTACTGCTCAAATCTCTGTCTCTGTCTCTCTCTTTTTTGAGATTAGTATCTTTGAACACAAGACGATAATTATCAAGGTCATTCCAAGGTGCTGACCAATAGCTGAACAGAAAAGGGTCAGAAGGCTTGGGTTAAGATGCCACTAGCTCCCTGTGTGACCTTAGCCAAGTTACTTAGGATCTAGTTTTCCTCATCTATAAAACTGATATCTTGGATTAGATGATTTTAAGGTCCTTACCAGCTCTATGAGTTCATAAGTCTAATCTTGGCTCTGCCCCCATCTTTAATTGTGTGACCTTAGGGAAGTCATTGCAAAAATGTGGATTAAAAAGTTATGCTGATTTATAAAGTTCTTTCCAGTTCTACAATATTATAATTCTATGAATGTAGGTATATATATATATATATATATATATATATATATATATATATACATATATGTATGTATATTGCATAATGTGTGCATACACATGTGTACATGTGCATACATCATATATAAATATGGGTGCATGTACGTGCATGTGCATGTATGTTTATGTATATATACATATATATGTATGTATATGCATTTATGTGTGTGTGTGTGTGTGTGTGTGTGTATCAGAGACAAAGAAAAACTGAGATAGAGATGAGACTGGGAGTGGTGTACATTTGGGATAAAAATCTGATTTTATTAGTACAAGGAAATTCCAAGTGTGAGATGATTTATCCCTTACAATCTTACAAAGATGCCAGAGCAACGAGGTTGAATGACATTTATTGGATCACATAGTCATTATGTGTCCAGGGTAGGACTTGATCCTGGATCTTCCTGACAGTTCTCTAACAATTATGACACACTGTTCCTCTGACCTATGTATGTATGTATGTATGTTTGTTCCTATGCATAAAATTATCTAACCAACTTTAGGGGATGGGTAGCACACATGGATACCAGTATATCCCAGCAAGATTATCTGGATAATCTAAGCAAAAACTCAGCTTAAGCATGAAATCTTTGCACAATTGTTAGTAGACACTGCGGTAGTGACAATAATTAAGAATCTCTGATGGATGAGTTCTCTCTTTCTTTCTTTAGGTGTCTCAGAAGACTGGACTCAAATTGAAGAAGATCTAGTTTTGAAACTCATCTCTGATAGTAGGTGTCTGCCTGGTAAGTTACCTCATCTCTCTGGCCTTCTATTTCCTCATCTGTAACAACAATAACTGTAGTTACTGTACAGGGTTGGTATGAGGCTCCAGTGAGATTAAATGACAGTGTAGGAAAAGAGTTTACAAACTTAAAAAGCTCTGTAGAAATATCAGTGATGATGACTGCTTTTGTTTTTCAAGTATTCATCATACTCTAATTGGTATTAGGATTATTTGTGTCCCTGTTGCTCTCTCTTACTAGGCAGTAAGCTCCCGGAGGTCAGGCAGTGATACTATTTCACTAGTTCAGGATGTAAATGACCCTATAATTTTCTCGTGATATCAATGCTAGGCAAAAGGTCAATAGAGAATCCATTGCCTTTTATAACCTTTCCTGTGGGTCTTTGGTGACACTGTGGGGTCTTCTATTAATTTGCCAAACACTATGGTGAATTTCCCCATCCTTCAGTCACTCAGGAGGTAAATGGTAAATTCTAGTCAAGCTTCTCTACAAATCTACTCTACTCTCAGTCTTCACAGGCACTCTCAGGGAAAAAAAAAAAGAAACGTCAACCCTTGGCATAAGCCACTGTCCTGCTGCTCACACTGGCACTTGGCTCTCTACCATTTATCAAGTTTGACACCATTTGCATTTCTTAGAAATGTTCTCTCTCTCTCTAATAGTTCATTTACACATTTTTATTTTTGTTTTGCTCTGAGAACATGTGCAGAGACAATCCATTCCCAAACAATCAATAAAAAATACCTTCTATGTGCCATCATTCATTCAAGAAACATGGGTACAATAAAATGGGCAGCAAACCTTTCCTTCCCTTTGTCCCACAGGCATGGAAGCCCCATTACCACATGATACATCAGACAGTTAAATATCTAAAAATTCATCTTTAATTAAGAGCATTAGATCCAAGTTAGACACCATTACATATCATAGGAGAAGTGGATGAGTTAGCTTCTAAGGGCTCTAATTCAATTAGGACACAGTGAGTGACACTTGCATGGGAAAGGTTAATTGGGGTCACCAGAACGTAATAATTCCTTACCTAACCAGTCATTAAACTTCTTAACCTCTGAGGGCAGTCCCAGCTCGGTGAAATCGCCTGTGTGGAGAAGGATGTCCCCATAAGGCATCTGGATGCCATCTGTTCTGGAGTGTGTGTCTGAGACGCAGACAAACCGTGTGTGGCCCGCTGGTTTTGGAGTATCATATGGGATAGGGTCGACCCTGAAGCAGACATAACAGATCCCACAAGAGTTAAATGCATTTGAACCCTCATACGTATTATCACAAACAAATATTGATCAATATCAGGGTGCACACTCAGAGTGCTTGGCTATCACAGGAGGGGAAACATTTGATGTCAAGGAGAGTTTGTCACTTGTCATCAACCCACCCAATCAAATTTACAAAGACTTACCTGGCAGGAAAGACTTAGGTGGAGAAAATGCATACAGTAAGATGGGGCCATCGAACACAAAACCAGGTGATTAAGAATACTGAACTGCCACTGTCGTAATCAAAGTTAAGGCATTCCCTTATGATTTATTTTCAAATTGATCTTACAATTCCTTATGACACAAGAAAGTTGTTTATTCTTACTTCAAAATGTATAAATTAACCAAGTAAATAATCGATAGAGTGGAGTCTAAGAATCTTAAACCAACTGAGGGGTGAGAGTAGCTCCCCAGTCCGGGAAACAATAAAAAAAACAAGGAACTCCTTCCCATTGTTGATAGTCAACTGAAATCCCATCTTCCTATTTCAGTCACAAAGTAGCATAGGGTGCCTGATCCCAAAGTAAGTGGCCTAAAAAAATCTTTGTTATCTAGAATTAGCAGAATAGATGACCCCAAGGAAGCAGTGTGGTTTAAGAAAAACAACCCTAGGTTTCATACCAGAAGACCTGGGTTCAATTCTAGTTTTGCCATTAACTTACCCTTTGAGCTCAGGCAACTCACTAAATGTTCCCTCATCTATAAAATGAAAGAGTTGGCCTAGATCATTTCTGAGCTGTCTTCCAATACTAAATTTCTGATTTTAATTATCTTTTGGTTACTATGACATTGGTAAGTGCATTTGGAAGAGAATTAATTTTTTTTAAATGTTATTGAGTCATTTCAGTCATGTCTGACTCTTAATGACCTCATTTGGGGTTTTCTAGGCAAAAGATACTGGAATGGTTTACCACATCTTACTTCAGCTCATTTTACAGATGAGGAAACTGAGGCAAACTGGATTAAATGACTTCCCCAAGGTCACACACCTAAAAAGTGTGTGTTTTATGACAAACAGATACCTACCAATATCTAAGCATCAAGAGAAAGTTTTAGAGACAACCCACTCATGCACAGTGGAATTACACCAGCCGTGAGATGAAAATGCAAAACTCCCAGCCCAAATTTAGAAAATGAAACAACATCCAGGCTTCAGAGTTGGAAAGCAACAAAATGTTCTAAATTAGCTTAGTGGTACAATGGCAATCAGACTTTTCCAGCACCTGGCATTGATCATGCCTAGTATTTTCTACCATAGGTAAGGATGCTTTGGAGGAATCAAGCAACTTCTGTTCACTTTTAAGATAAGAATACCCATTTACTTGGGCTCACATGGGGAAAAGGGATGAAGAATTTATAAAGGTATAAAGAAAAGGTCAGGAGAAGAGCAAATACTCAACAGGACAGTTAGAATGGAGAAGGATACATCAGTAGCAACATTTCCTAAGAGACTGGAGCATCCCCGTGTTACACACTGAAGCAGTAGCATCAAGAAATTACATGCACATTATACTGATACCTTTTTGCTTTCTTCTTTTTGAAAACTATATTCTTAAAGAAATAATCCTATTTTTTATTTGTTTCTTTGCAAAATCAAGCTAAACCACCCAAAGAAAGCTTCTGGTTAGCAATCTGCAGGTGTTTCTACATTTCTCTGACTGTTACATAGCTTCTCACTGCCAAAAAATAAAATAACGAGCAGATTGCATGATTATATGGCACATCGACCTGGTTATCGCTGTGGGTCTAATTGGAAACTCAAAAAGAAATTTTAACTTCAACCTACAATTAATGGATTTTTCCCATGAGAGTAAGAAATTAATAACACTGTTACCACGGAGAAAATTCACTAATCCACTGAGATACCACCAGCAACCTGGGGAGAACTGTGATGATATGCAGTTGGGCTTTTTTATTTGGCTCCATCCTTTCCATTACGGACCGTAAATTGAAATTTTTGAGAAATATATTGCAAAGTAAATATGGAGTCTCAGTGGTTAGAAGCTT
The DNA here is from genome assembly GCF_028372415.1 of Notamacropus eugenii. Taxonomy (NCBI): domain Eukaryota; kingdom Metazoa; phylum Chordata; class Mammalia; order Diprotodontia; family Macropodidae; genus Notamacropus; species Notamacropus eugenii. The sequence continues at coordinate 20,781,237 of NC_092877.1, read as the reverse complement.
ATCAACACCTCCTGTCTCCTATGACTGGTTTCCCTGGACAGCAAAAGAAACAAATGCCTGCTTCCACTGCAGAGACACACTTTTGTCATTCTGCAAGCATCTCTGAGCCAAAAAGCAGGGAGTTCAACCTTTGGCGTTATTACAGTTTGTGCTTCCCACAACGATGTCCCCAAAGATGTGGATGATGATGAAAAAAAACAGTCAAAAACAGAAACTCTTTGAAATATGTTGCTCTGTGTGTGGCATTACATAGCTAAGACACTTGGATGTGCTTGGCATCTTATGGACAAAGTCCTGATTTCTCCTGTGTTTCTGCTGGCTATTTCAGCTCATTCTCAAATCCAGCCACACTCAGCAAATCATTTTGGCTGTGGCTAAACTCCCTAGGGAGCCCATCACAATCTGTCATGGGGACATCATTACTAGCATTTGGAATTCATCACCCAGAAGAAAGAGACTAAAATAACCCTCTTACTACCAAAATCTCCTCATCCTAGGAAGCTGCCTGGTTCAGGTGACCAAATTACTTGGCTTCTTCCTTATTCTCTTCTAAATTCCACATTAGGCATAAACAACTTGGTGAGTCAAGTGCAAAGGACTAGTCAGTATCTGCTCGGATGCTTTTTTTCTCATCTGTAAAATGAAAGGGTTAGACAAGATGGCCTCTGAGGTCCCTTAAACTGGCACCAGTTCTTGAATTCTCAATTAAATAATGGTCATATTCTAATGTGAAGAGCCAATACTGGATAACATTCTATCTTGGGGAAGGGGAGAGGAAGGAAGAAAGAGGGAGAGAAAATTTGAACTCAAAAGTTTGTGGAACTGAATGTTGTAAACTAAAATAAATAAACAAAATTTAAAAAATGAAAATAAGAAAAAAAATAATAGTCATATCAAAAGGTAATGAAAAGAGCATCAATGGGCAAAAATCTTTTTCTTCCGTTAGGTGCAGAGTGAGAAACCACGTCAATGAGGCAGGAAAGTGGACGGACGTGCAGAGAAGTCATGGTACCAACGACACTGACATCACTTGGTAAAACAGAAAGCATCAGTACCTGAGAGGGAGAGATGTTAGGAGAGTCAAATAACCTTTCTGGGCTTTAGCTTCCTCATTTGTAAAACAGAAAATGCAGTAGTTGGACCTCAAAGGTCTTTGGATGATAGGATGATCAATTTAAAACTGGAAGCAACTTTAAAGGGCATCTACTCTCACCCTGTCATTTAAGTGATTAAGATCTGAGGCTCAAAGATCATGTTAGGATCATAGATCTAGAGTAGAGAGGGATCTCTGAGGCCATCTAGTCTAACCTCTTTGTTTTACAGATGAGGAAAACGAGACCAGGGAAGTTAAGTGACTTGCCTATGGTTAAGCAGATGGTATCTGACGGTGGACTTGAATCTAGGTTCTCTCACTGGCCATCGGGCACTCTTTTCCCTGCACTACACTGTACCTTTAAAGGTCCTTTCCCAGCTTTAAATCTAGGATTTTATTATCCAAGATGGAGGAACTGTAGGTGAGAGAGAGAGAGAGAGAGAGAGAGAGAGAGAGAGAGAGAGAGAGAGAGAGAGAGAGAGAGAAAGAGAGAGAGAGAGAGAGAGAGAGAGAGAGAGAATGCTAGAAAGTAAAAGTAGGGTTGGATGAATAGCATTGGAAAATAAGGAGAAAGGCTGAAAAAAGTAAACAAAGATGAAATACAGACAATGGAAAGAAGGGTCCACCACCTTTCATTCCACTGAATGATGTACTAAAGGCAAGCAACAATTCTCACACATCAGCACAGGTGAGTAGTACCAAAGGGCAGGATGACAAAACTACACCTTACAGTCTAAGGGGAGGCAGAAGAGCATGTCCTGCCTCAAGGTAGAAGTGACAATCAAGGGATGTCCAAGAAAGTGGACAAACTTTTTGGGGGATGAGACGACTGAGGCAACCCCAAGTGAAGGATATGCTCTGGGATGAGATGTTCTCCCACAGACACTGCTGAAATGAGGGACACGTTGGGGAACCCTCTCATCACTATTTATAACCCAGATTTTCTAACTCATAGTTTTTAATGTTCTTCACACTATCCCACACTACCTCCTTCATACCCACTCATTTTGACTTTCTTAAATTATATAATTACCATATTACCATAATTAACTAATAGTACTACTAATATAAGTAATACTAATTACTAATATAAGTATATTATAGTATAATTATAGTATATGTAATATATGATCATTAATACTAATCAGTAATACAACTAATAATAATTACTCTGTTCCTATATTAACAGTATTCTTATTACTACTATTAAATACAAATACAATCCATCAAACTTTCTTTGCAGTATTGATATATAAGTAAATTAATTTCAATACATAAGATATAAATTTCCACTCACTCCCTCTAAACCTGTCCAGTAGGAGTCTTTCTTGGTCTATCCATTCCTCTTCACTTTTTCTCCTAGTTGGTCTTGGGTCTTGCATATTTTGTGGTTCTGGCTCTGCACTTTTCACTTTCCAGCAATTCATAAAGTTCTTTCCAGATTTCTTTGTACTCCTCACTTGTCGATCTTAATTGCATTACGGCATTCCATTCATTCCATTAACTGACTACAATTTATGCAATCACTCCTCTATTGTTGGACAGTTAGGTCATTTCCCAGCTTTTTATCTTAGCTGCCAATGCATACCCAGTTCCTTGTCATAAGGAAAAGACCAACAGATCTCAATGCCAGCAGATGAATCATGTAAATTTTGGCAGCAGAGTTTAGTATAGGGGGATTCTTGGAAACAGTGAACAGTGACCAATATGTCAAAAATCTCATGCTTGTGGGATACAGAGCAAAAATAAACCTGCTACAAAGGAGGCTACACTCCCAAACTAATTGAGTTTAAGTCTAATGAACTTAGACTTAGCAGGGCTTAGTGGATGGAGCTTTGGGCTTGGAGTCAGGAGGGCTGAGCTACAATCTCACCTCTGTTCTACTTGTGTGACCTTAATCAAGTCATCACAGGATCATGGGCCTAGAGCTGAAAAGCAACTGAGAGACCACCTAAGCCAATTTCTCCATTTTACAGATGAGGAAAATGAGCCCCAGAAAAATGAACTGGCTTGCCTATAGCCAAGCAAGCTGCAGAGTGAGACTCAAACTCGAGTTCTCCTATTCCAAAACAGGAACTGTTTTGGACTGACTGGGCAAGTCTTAGAAGGTTGGGATCTGCCCTGTCCCACCCTAGGAATTCCCTATGTAACCTAAAATAGAAGGGATGAGCTAGGCTGGGAAGGAGAGAAGCCTAATTTGAAAAAATGAATAAGCTAGACAGAATTATAAATATATATATGTATATATTTTTAAAATGTAGTCTTGAGCACTTAACAATAACAAATACCTTGAATAAACTACTTCTATAGTGTTTCTAATTAAAACATTTTTAGAAAAGAGAATTCTTGTAAAAAGTAGGTAAAGCAGGTTAAACAGGGAATGTGGCATAATGTAAGGAGCTAGGAACAAAAGCCAAGGAAGCCCTGATTCTAGGCCCTTCGCTCAACCCCTCCATTGTGTGACCTTCAAGGAAGTCAGTTCCCTTCTCTGGGCCTCTGTTTCCCAATGTGTAAAATGGGGTAGGGAGCAATATGGAGATGACCTCTAAACTTCCTCCTGTAATAGCTGATACATATAGTGCTTACTGTCTCCTAAGCACAGTGCTGTAGTAACAACATTACGTGCATTTAGCTTAGTAATATGGTGAGGTCTTTAAAAATAACCAGTCTCTATTATAAGATAGTATGTGTGTGAGACAGAGACAGACGCAGACACACGAGGGAGAGAGAAGAGGAGAGGAGAGAAAGAAAAGAGGAAAGAGAAAGAAAAGGAAGGGGAGAGAGAGAAGAGGAGAGAGGAAGGAGAGAGAGAGAAGGGGGAAAAGAGAAAAGAGAAGACAGAGGAGACAGACAGAGAAAAGGGGAGAAACAGACAGACATACAGAGGGAGAGACAGAGAGAGAGAAAGAGGAAAAGATGCTGACTTTGGAGTCACAGGACCTTTAGGTTCAAATCCTATAAAACTTGGCTGCCACTTCTGATGGAAAGCATTTCTCTTTGATTAATACTCTAAAGGTCTCCTGAAATTATCCTGTACTCTCTTAACTGTGTAAAGTGTAGCATTTGCCTACCCCCCCCCCATTAGAATATAATTCCTGCCTTGAGGGCACACACTGGTTTCCATGTTGTATTTGTATTCCTAGCATCTTGTATGGTGCTTTACACATAACTTAGCCCTTAATAAATGCTTATTGAATTATCCCCTTGCATCTCCCCTAGACCTCTGCATTCTTCTTCATGGAGAGTGCAAAGGTCATCCTATTTAGAGCAGAAAAGGGCCTTTGGAGATCATCTGGGCTAAGTGCCTCATTTTTACAAAACATATTTCCATTGTCTGTTCACCCTATAAACTCATCACAAAACTGGCACTGGGTAACACAGTAGGACCTTGAATCATACAGCATCAGAAACAGTGAGAGCCAAAAGTAACCTTGGAGATAAATGATCAAAGGAATTCTTAGCTTTTGAGGTGTCATGTCCCCTCTAGTGGTCTGGGGAAGCCTATGGGCCCCTTCAGAGACCAATGCTTAAAAATTTCTGAATGAAATGCTAAATCCCAGTAGGAGATTAGTGAAAATAAAGATAGAATTCATTTTTCTCATCCAAGTTTTCCCATCCAAAACCCCTGGAATCTATTCATAGAGTCCCCGCAGGTAGGTGGACCCCAGATTAATGACTCCTGGTCTAGTCCAACTCTATTGATGGTCCACAGATAAGGAAACTGAGGCTCAGAGTCACTCAGCTAGAAAGTATCAGAGCTGCAAACTGCATCCCGCAGCCTTTAACTAAAAATTCTTAACCCCATCGAAATGATCACAAAATCCACATCAATGAAAAGTAAATTGGTGGGATTTTAGTCTAACAGAACAGAAGCTGCAAAGTAGGGCATATTTTTTTTTTGCAAGCAAAAATGTTGCCATAGGCCCATTAAGCACAGTAAACCAAAAATTAAGCATGACTGCGTGCCTTAATAAAAATGTTTTAAGAAAGGGAGATCATTTCCTCCTCTGACGAGAATGCTGAGCTAGTTAAATGCTGCTAGTTTAGACTGGAGAGTCCGGAACAGTAACAGCGCTGACATATGGTAAGTGAGCATAAAAGACTCATATGTATAAAAATACTCATATTCGTCGCAAGAGGAGTACTGTACCTTCTTTTAACTGATGAACTGAAATATCAACACTATTCCATTTCCAACTAATTACAGCTAACAAAGCCCACTGCTCTGGGTCTCTGCCTTCCATTTTTTCAGAGAACAAAGTGCAGCGTGACATTCAATGAATATTAAGTGGTAACAATTTAATTCTGGTAGCGCTGTATCTAATATGAATTCCTGAGCCCCACTTAGCTCTAGTCTATGGGATTTCACGGAGCAAAATGTAAGTGTACCTGGCACAGGCGTCACTGAAACCTCTTGGAGGTATCTTTGTTGGTCATAAATGACAGGCTAGAGTCCTGCCATTCAGGATGGATTCTTGTCTTCCTCTCCTGCTGAGCCAACCAAATGGATTAGCTTAAGTTCCTGCTTTGCTCATGTATTCATGCAAACGTACTCTTCAACACTGATTCCTTCACATTTCTTCATTCACATTAATTCAATAACAATCGCCAACATTTACACAGCATTGTAAGATCTGCAAAGCACTTCACATGTTATCTTATTTGATCCTCATGACTTATCTTTGTTCCCATTTTACAGGTGAAGTAGTTAAGACTGAGAGAAGTTAAATGATTTGCCCTGGGTTGCATAGCTAGTATCTAAAGAAGGATGTAAGGTCCCTTTCTGTAAAAACCATGAGACATCACAAAAGGGAGGGAGGCAGAGTGACAAATGGATCAAAAGTTTCATTTGGAGTTAGAGGCTCTGCCTCTAGCCAAGAATGTGTGACCTTGGCTGAGTCACTTCCTTCTCTTTTTTCATTTGTGAAACTAGAAAGTAGAACCCAATGACTCTTTAAATCCTTTATGCTCTAAGTCTATGGTCCTTTGAACTGAAAAGAAAGAAACAGTGATAGGGCAGAAGCCTGAGAGAAGGCTCTTGGGAAGAAGTGAATGGTTAGATGGACTAAGTATTTAAACTAGGAAGAGAAAGGCAGAAAGAAATTATTGGGAGATGAAAAAAATCTAGCTAAGTCACCAAACTGGAGGGATGGAATTAGATAGGCTCTCGTCCTAGCTCTGACACTCATGAGACAAGGGACTTCAAGCAAGGCATTTCATCCCTCTATGGTTCTATTTCTTTATGCGCAAAATGGAGGATGATGCCTACACTCTATGCCAAAGGATGGGTCAGAGGAAAGTCAGTTAGAACTGGGGCTTAATAGCTGTATTCTTACTAGGGACCATATTCAGAAAGTGGTCTTTTGAAAGGTATGTTTATCTTCAACTGATCCCATCCCAACAGAAAGAAAAAAGTGGAGTCACTCAAAATGGCAAGGATTAGGAACCTTGAATTTGGATAAGCAGAATGAAAAAAAAAAGAAATTTTTTACCAAGGAGGGCCTGACTTACTTGTCATTCCCTCCTTTCTAACTAAACACCAAATTTTTAAAAAGTTAATGTCTCCCGTAATTGGAAAAAATAAAATATTGTTTACTGAAATAAAATAAAAGGATATCCAAAACTACAACCAAAGAAACCAAAAAGTTAATGTCTCTAAAACAGCAGCTACTCAACTCTTTCTTTCTTTTTCTTCCTTCCTTCCTTCCTTCCTTCCTTCCTTCCTTCCTTCCTTCCTTCCTTCCTTCCTCGCTTCCTTCCTCCCTCCCTCCCCCCCTCCCTCCCTTCCTTCCTTCCTTCCTTCCTTCTTTCCTTTCTCCCTTTCCATTCCTGACTTCCCTCATCTTCTCTTCTGTGTCTGTTGGTCTGTTCATTTCTCTCTTTCACCTGACTGGTGATTTCATTGATGTCAGGAACTCCCTTTGATGAAGGTCCCTCTACGGATGCATGTAGTAATTCTGCAATTAATAAATAGTCTTAAGAAAATAGCCTGGGGGCACTTACAAGGTTATGATCTTGCCTTATGTTATGCAAGCAGAATCTGTGTATGACACAGGACTTGAACCCAGGTCTTCTGACTCTGTGCAGAAGTTCTTAGTCCTTTTTGTATGCTGGAACCCTTTGGCAGTAGGATGATATCCATGGAGCCCTTTTCAGAATCATGTATTTAAATGCATAAAATAACGTACACAGCTATCAAAGAAACTAATTATATTGAAATAGTTATCTATATCTGGTCTATATCCATATCTATTGTAATCTATCAATCTTGATCTAGATATATGCCTATATGTACACATACACACACACACACACATGCATTTAAGTTCAAGAACCCCTAACCTAGGCTCTAAACTGTCTCTCTGAAAATAGAATTTCATAACTTTGCAACCAATTACAAGTGTATAATATTTCTAGGAGGGTTTTGGAGTCAGTTGCCATCAGTGTCTGAAAAGCCATTGTCAAATTGTGGTGCAAGTATTTTCATCTTAGAACTCTGCAATCAGGACTCAATTTCCTGTTTTATTTTGTTGATTTCTGCACTGAAGGAAGTGTGAATAATGCAGATTAAACTTAAAAGCAGGTGGGCAACATTTTCCCCCTGAAATCCTCCTGGTTAAACCCCTCCAGTGCTCTATAAATGTCCCTAGAGCTTATCAGGAGTGTGGTAGAAGGCTCAGGGAATGAGGTCATCACCAGCCTGGAGGCCTGGTGACTGGAGACTAATAGCAATAATAGTTATTATTCTAATAACTTGCCTTTACATAGCATCTTAAGATCTGCAAAGTGCTTTGCATCTAGCACCTCACTAGAGCTTCACTCTATCCCGGTCATCTAGTATTAAATAACTTCGCATTGCTAAGACTACTTTAAATAGTGTTGTAGATCGAGATAATAGAGATAGCTGGAGAGACAACCATAGAGCTAGGTGGAAAGTGATCATATCTCCATACAGATGCACACATATATGTACTTACAGAGAGAATAAATACAGATAAATACAAAAGAGTTTGGAGGGAGGGGATCCCAAGGGATCAGGAAGGGTTTGTGCTTCAAGAGCCAGAAGGCCCCTCATGAGCCTTCTAGTATGATTCCTTCATTTTACACCTAAGGAACCTGGGGCCCCAAATCTCCAAGTTGTTCAGAGTCAGAGGAGGTATCTGACCCTTCCTGGTTACACAGCTTCCCTCCCAGTAGAGTCTAAGCTTCCTGAGAGCAGAAGCAAACTAAGTTTCTGGACACACAGTAGATGCTTAAGAAATACTGACTGAACTGAATTCAGGGAGATAGTTTCAGGTATTCATCCCTTCAGGCTGTCTCCTCTCCTGCCCTCCCCAACCCTCTTCCTGGAATAGCTGGTTAAAACCTCCTTACAGACTCCTCAGATTCAACAGAACTACCAACTATCTGTAACCTCCCACCTTTCAGCAAAGTACTTGGGTGGGGGTGACTCTATTTCCCTCCCTTTCCGTATGAAGCAAGGGGGATCAAGCAGTTATAGAAGCTGGTCCAATGCTTTGAGTACTGATGCAGTTTCTCAAGGGACTTGCCTAAGTGAGAAGTGGAACCCTAATTCCAGCTGTGGTCTCAGAGGGCCCCTTCTGAATATGCCTTTTTCAAAACCATTGTGAATGTTTAACAATGTGAAATTACATTCTCTAGGGTACCAAGCTATCTTACAGGGATGGCTGCAAAGGATGAGCTTTGTAAACCTTATAGCTATTTATAATTATGAGTTATTACTTATTTTCTACTCAATCACATCCCTGATTTAAATGGAAATGTTTAACACATCCCTCCCACCCCCCCAGTGGGCTTGAATTGCCAGGGGACACAATTTTCAAACTTGCCGAGGGCATCCAGATGCTCTCTCATCAAGGTAGGTTTTGTTTCATTTTGTTATGGTCTAAATTTATTACCAGAGAGTATCCTGGGAGCACCGAGAAGGTACAAGATGTACCCAGTGTCAAACATCAGAGGCAAGACTCAAACCCAGAACTTCTTGGGTAAATTGAGGCTGGCCATCTATCCACTATGTTTCTCTTCAGAAAAGTCATGGGATTATAGATTTAGAGCAGAAAGGGACCCTAGAGGTTTTCTAATTCTACCTCCGGATTGTACAGGTAAGGAAACTGAGGCCCAGGGAGTTAAAGTGATTTAGGAGTTACAGGTTTATAGGTTTAAAATCTGAAGAAAACTAAGAAGCTATCTACTCCAACCCCTTTATCTATATATAATATAACATAACACAACAGATATAATTAATCTATTACATCAGTTATTTATTTTGGCAAATGACAATGAGATCCAGAAAAGTTAGGTGACTTGACCAAGCTCAAAGAGCCAGGATTCTATCCAGTCTTCTAATTCCAAATCAGGGAGGTTTCCATTCCCCACCAGCCCCCATGCCTCCAAATGAGTCCTTTGAGGCCAATTCTGAAAGAGAGGAACAATGTCTCTTGGACTGCATTTTTTAGATAACTTAGCTCTCCCACCTTCTTCCTCAGCCCCCAATAAAAATAACCTGAATGTGAGGGCATTTAAACCATAGCACATTCCTGTTTGTGAAATACAAATGTGTCCTGTTCTTTACAAAAGCCAGACCAGGGGATGAGAGGTGAATGAAATCAGTGCACTTGGCTCAAGGCGGGGGCTCTGATTTTTCTCTCCCTCTGTTGCTTGAGAAAGTTATAATTAAAGTTTAAAATAGTCATAATCTTGCTTTATTTCCTAATCCACTAACTTTTTTTTTTTAAAGAATAAAATTGGTCTGAAACTGGACACAGTCTTATTGTTAAAGGATGAGGGTATGTGGGTATAGGCGATGTGTTAATATACATGGAGGGGTACATGTGAAGGGAGGGGCTGTTAAAACAGAAACCAGGCAAGGAACCAACACCCCTAGCTTTTGGCCAACAGATGATGGAATGAGCAAGGTGGTAAAGTCCAAACATATAGCCTTGTTTGACTGGATACCTTTACACTACATTCCTAATGACTCCAGAGTCTGAGAAGCTATGCTCTAAGGTGACTGCTGAAGGCACGCAGGCCTTGTGAATAGATGATGTTAGATTGGTACAGACTAGGGCTCAGCTCTTTAGAGATGCCATGGTTCTTACAGAAAAAGCAGAGATAGGAGGAGGGCTAAGGAAGGGTCACTAAGGTGGATAACCCCTGCCATTTGACAGGGATGAGCCATGGAAGAAATTATCATGTCTCTCCTACCTCCCAATGTCACATAGCCAGTATGTTCTCAGGAGCAAGATTCGAACCCAGGTCTTACTGATGCTGTGGTCAGTCATCTATCTGCTGAGTCATGCTGTTTCTCAAAAAAATTTATAGAATCACAGATTTAGAGTCTAAAGGGACCCTACAAGTCACTTAGTCTGAACTCCAGATTTGACTGGCAAGGAAATTGAGGTCTGGAGAGTTAAAGTGACTTAGGAATTATAGGAATATAGATTTTAAGTGTGTATAACAGGAATGAGGAAGGATCCAGCAGCTTTCTCACCTTCTGTTATGAACAAAGCAAAATGGTAACAAGTGTTCCTTCCTCCGTAGGATCAGACCTTGGAGCTGAAGAGTTGGGAGGAAAGGCTGGCAACCTTTCTAAAGTGGCTGCCAAGATGCTGACTCCTTTTCCCCTGGCAGATTGGAAGGTGAGGGGTAAAAATAATCTGTACCAGGCAAGGATTCACTTTTCAGAAGTGTTGCCAACCCTTGCATTCCAACAATGAGAGATTCATTTGTGTCAATAAGCTCTTTTCAAGAACTGTAAGCATGATGAGGCAAGCCTATCTTGGTCATTCACATTTTAGTATGAATTACTTCTGTAACAAATGGACTCACAGGATCATAGATCCGGAAGAGAGCTCACAAGTCACTGCCTCTATGTCCAATACCTTCATTTCATATATGAAGAAACTGAGGACTAGGGAAGTTAAATGACTTGACCAGATTCACATAAGTAGTTCATGTCACATTCAGGGCCAATCTCCAGTCATCCTGATGACTGGATGGGTCACTGCACCCAGATGGCTCAGGCGGAGAAAGTGAGGTTGGTTACCTTGCATAGCCCTCCCTCATTCAAAACAAAATCAAGTGCCAATCATGTTATCATTCCTCTGCTGTCATGGCCTTCTTCAAAAACAAAGGAGAAACACAACAATAACAACCTCATGTCACATTTGAACTCAGATCCTTGGACTCTAGAAACTAGTACTCCTATCAGACTGTGAACATTTTGAGAGGAGGGAATGTTTGGTTTTATTTCTTTGAGGGTTAGGTTTTTTGTTTGTTTTTCCTTTCTTTGTATCTCCAGTACCTAGCATAAAGCATGGCGAACAATAAGCACTTAATAGATACTTGTTCATCTGACCTGACTTTCTACTGTGCCTAGAAGAGTTTTAGTTTAACTTAGTTCCCCATCTTTCCCACTTCTTAACTGAGGTCAACTACTGCTAAAATACGAGACCTCTGGCTGCAGAGGTGTGGGGATGAGGAGGTATAATTATGGAGTAGGTGGCCCCTTGGAGACCCTAGGAGAGCCAGGCATTGCTTGATGACAATCTATGGGTACCAAAGAGTCGGGAGACAGGAAGAAAAAGAGGAGTCAAAGAAGGAAGGGAAATTAGAGGAGGTCAAAGACAAACTTGGTATATTTTGCTATTTCGCCTGTGGTGCTGGTGGTGCCTTGGATTGACTTGGTAGACTAATCTTTAATAAACATTTGGTCAGAAGGTCAGGTAGGAGAAGCACACCCCCTGGAACTTGCAACTCAGAAAATATAAGCTCTTCTGTTCTCCTGTCTTCCACACATGAGCACAGGCCAGAGTTAAGTGCATACCTCAACAAAGTCTTCTCAATGATCTCACTCTTAACCTAAAGGCATAACCCTCCTCCTGGGATAGGATGCAATTCAATCTCCGGAAAAGCTTGGGGCTGGCTGGCTCGTGATTAGAGCCTGCAAATCATGTGGATCTGTGAATAGCCCTGCTATGCTTTCTCTCTTCAAGCTCCTTTCACAGGGGACCCAGCCCAGCTTTCTTTCTTGACTCGTTCTAAGCAAACCCAACTCCTAATGGGAAAGCCCCAAGTCCCCATTTCCACTCACTACAGTTAATGACATTGTCCTCAATCTGTTCTCTGGCTCTCTCTGGACTGACCCAGTGGATCTGGAGAGCCTTTGATTCCTTCCAGAGAGCTGTATGTTAATTAATCACCCACAGCAGTCTTATAAGGTAAGTAGGGAAGATAACGTTAGTCCCATGTGAAGGATGAAGAGACAGGGAGATCCAAAATAGGTTAAATGATTGGACCAAACCAACCCACAGTTATGGACTTGGACTGCAACCTGACATGGGAGTGCCATACATAGGATGGAAGAGTACTGGCTCTGGAGCCAGAGGGTCTCGGCTTAATTCTCACCCATGATGTTACTTGTCTGACCTTGGGAAAGTCATTAAACCTTCCAGGGTCTCAGCTTCTTTATCTGTAAAAGGGGTTAGACTAATCTGGAGTTCTTAATCTTTTTTTGTGTGTGTCAAGGACCCCTTATGTTGGGAGTCAGGTGAGGTCTATGGAACCCTTCTCAGAATAATGTTTTCTAATGCATAAAATAAAAAATACAGGATTATAAAGAAAATCAATTATGTTAAAATGCAGTGATCAAAATATGTTAAAAGAGCAAAAACAAATTCACAAGTTCTGATTCAAAACTAGTCTAAATGGACGCAATGGTCCCTTCTTGATGTTAGTCCATGACTTTATGATTCCTCATGCCAAGTCTGGTGCTCATTTCACTACCCTAACCTGACATGCACATATGGTGTTGATTCTTTATAGGGCTCTAAAGATAGTGTGCATTAAAAAAAAAAACTCAGACGTGATTTCACTGACATAGGGAATGCCTTACACCAGCGTAGATGTATACCTGTTCTACAAATTACAGTCTTAGAGAGCTGCTTGGGGCACAGAGAGATTAAGAAAGTTGCTTATGGTCACCTAGTCTGCATGTGAAAGAGGCAAGATTCGAACCCTGGCCTTCCATGTTCCAGCTAATTAGTCATTACACCATACTTTTTCTCAAAGTAAAAAGATACTGATGAGACTTTGGTTTCATAAACTGTTTTTGTGATTGTTGCTTTCCTCCTTTTTTTCTTCACTGTGGAAAATGCCCAAATAACATCTGGATTAATCAAGAAAACTGAGATTTCTTTTTCCCCCTGAAGTATACAATATTTCCCTGGTAGGTGTTCTTCTTTACTGACTCAGATCAAATTTCCAGTCAGGGTGATTGTCTTTTCCTGACTTCTCTGCCAAGTAGGAATCTACCCCCTTGTCAGGGGGTCTTCCTCTATAACTCTATTTTTGTTAAATATGTATCCTACATCCAAACAGTGGCCAAATCTTCCTCTCATAATATATGTGATATATGCCCCCTTCTCTCCTTTGACCCTGCTAACACCCTGGTGTGGGCCTTTATCACTTGCTGGTGTGTCTCCCTGCCTCAAAACTTTCCCCCTTCCAGTTCATTATCCAGCGATCTGCCAATTTGATATTTAAATTCAGGTATGACCATATCATCCCCTTATGCAATAAACTGCAATGTCTTCCTCCAGTGACTCAAATATAAAATCCTCTATTTGGCTTTCAAAGCCCTATCCCCCATCTGCCTTTCCAGTTTTCTCACACCTTACCCCTTTACCATACTCTGTGATCCAGGGACAATGGCCTTCCTGCATCTCCCCATACCCTTGTTTCCCTGGCTGCTCCCATACCTGAAATTCTCCACTTGCTCCTCTCAACCCCCGGCTCCCTGCCTTCTATAGGAAGCCTTTTCCAGTCCTCCTGAGATTCCCCTGGATTTCTCTTGCATGTAATTTGCTCATACCCAGTTTTTTGCACATGGTGGTCCCCATTAGACTATAAGCTCCCTGAAAACAAGGACTATGTTGTGAGTCTAGTTTTTGTCTTTCTCTTTATTTTCTTTTTACCTTTCATTATACCTCCAGTGTTTAGACCAATGCCTGGCCCATATAGGAGGGCATACAAAATGCCAGTTGACTGATCAACTGCCAATCAGAAGGATTAATATAATCAAAGAAGTTGCTTGTTTGCCGCAACATCTAGAACGATAAGTAATCAGACAAGACATTCCCTGACCTTTGAGAAATTATGTCCTTTATGAACTCAAAGAATGTGAAGGAGGTGGGGACCGTATGAATACCAGAATTCCTAGTAATTGACCCAAACAATCATCACAAATCTCTGCCTGGACCAGAACTGCTGGTTTCAGACATTTCAAGAACATGGGCTCTGAGTGAGAAGAGGAAGATTCAAATACTGCTTCCAACATTTTCTACTTGTATGACCTTTGGGTGAGTCATTTTTTCACCTCAGTTTCCTCATCTGGAAAATAAGCTGGTTAAACTAGAAGATCTAAGAAGTTCCCTTCCTGTCCTAGGTCCAAGATGTCATGATCCTAAGTGGTCTCATAAGACCGAGCCATAACCAGGGCTGGGCCAGCAGGGCTTTGCTCTAGCATGTCAAAAGCACTTTCCAAGGTTGAGCTTCATCCTCCTGGTGGTAAAACCCAATTTCCAACAGGTCAGTTCCCCACCCAACCCCAACTGTTGCTTCAGGAACAAAAAGTATATTGTTACATCTGTAATAAAGAGAACTCCATCCAATTACTGTATCCAGACTTACACTTCACCTTGTCAACAGAATTCCCCAAACCCGGCGGCCACCTTACTCTTCATACCAACAAACGGCCCCTGTGCCCAGTGATGTGTAAATTTCAAATGCCAGTAGTTCTGGTAAACAATTACAGTGATTCCTCTGAGATAAAGAAAGTAACATTTTTCCCATAGTCCTGGCTACCCTCTGTAAATTAAGAGCGAACAAAACTCACCTCCCACCTTTGGAACATGTTTCAATGAGGCCGAGTGGCGCAGAGATTATTACCTTGCTTTTAAAGCATCCCCCTTCCACCCCCTCCCCAAGCCATGCAGTTTATTTCAAGAAAGCACCGTTCCATCAGCACTCAACAGCATTTACTGCCAAATGCTCCATAAAAACTACTTTTGAAGTAATGTGTCAGGTTTTATTATATTCCCTTTGAAGAAAAAGGGGAGGGGGGGAGGCAGGAGACCAAGGGTTACGTGAGAAAAGTAGATTTCTGCTTATAGTCACACAATGTATTGCTTAAGACAGAAAAAACAAATATCAGGTTCATTCAATAACCTAATGGACGTTCATACTCTATATATTTGAGACATTTATTTTAGGGTCTGGCTAGGAACCTAGAATCCAGCCCACAGACACTATGTCCAATTTAGCAGCCTTGTTATTCAATTCTTGTCGGTTCAAAGTCTCTCTGTTGTATTCGAGGTGCTGTCTGAGGGAAGAGGACAGAGAGGAAAATGACCCTCCTCTCAAGGAGCTCACAATCGAAGGGGGTGGGAGGAAGACAGCAGAAAAAAAAAAAAATGGTGATACAAGGGAGATTGTGTTAAAAAGAAGGAAATCCCAGCACAGGGCTAGGGAGAATTGGAGGAAAGAGATGAGAGCCATGGAAGGCTGTATTGGAGGAGATGCCCCCTGAGCTGGGTATTATCATGAAGATCTTAGCTTACGGGTTAATACCATAGAAGTATGTCAGTCTTTGTTTGAAACTCTATATTGTGAGACCAGCTAGGTGACACAGTGGATAGAGAGGGTATGAAGGGGAACTCAGATCTAGAGAGATAATAGGGGACTCCTCCATCATCTAAGCCAACTCCCCCATTTGACAGATGAGGAAACTTAGTGACACCTCACAATCTCAAATGAATTTTACACAGGCAGTAGTGACAGAGGTACATTAGAGCTACAGTCATCTCTTTATCTCATCTATTACCTAGCTTAGGGGTGGGCAACCTGTGGCCTTGAGGCTATATGTGGCCCTATAGGTCTTCAAGTGAAGCCCTTATGGGACCAGTCAAAGGGCCACACTTGAGGACCTAGAGGGCTGCATCTGGCCCCTAGGCTGCAGGTTCCCCCCTCCCCATCCTTTCCATCATCTATCTCTTTTCAAACCATCTATTATCTCTCTTCTATCAATTTGTCTATCTACACGGCCTTCATTTATATAAGGCTGACTTGGAAGTAAAAAGAAAACAAGAGAAAATTGAAGAAAAGTGGACTTTTCCCTCTTTTCTTTTATCTCAAGGAGCAGGATGGCTGGTGGGAGCCCATCTATGAGCCTGGGCATCTTTCTCCCCACCTGGACCAACCAGTTTTTTGGAAACCTTTGGTATTCCTGGGGACTCTGACCAACTTAGTCCCCCACTTCCATCAACAATGCCCCTGTTTTCCTGAACTGCTGGGGTCCTCCTCTCAAAATTATCTTTGAGCACTCCTTTTTCCTTACTTTGCACACAGAGAATACATCTACACTGAGCTGCTTCAAAGCCTCTGGGCCCTGATTCCTTCCTCTCTAACCTCACAGAAGCCACGCTAGGCCCAGCCCTGCCCACCCCTCATTTCAATCTGGGCTGTAATTGATCACTGGCCTCCTGGCCTCCAGTCTCCTCCCCTTCTAAAACTCTCATTCTCATCACTAGATTAGTCTTCGTAAAACACTCGGTTTTATAATGTCAATGCCCTGCTTATGAACCTACAACGGACATACTGAATCATAGTCATATAAATTTTATTAATAATATCTGACATTTATACAGCACTTTAAGGTTTACAAAGCTCTTTAATGCATTACCTCATTTGATTGCCACAATAATCCTGAGTTAGGTTCATAGATGTTGTCCCTATTTTCAGATAAGAAACCAAGGCTCAGAGAGGCTCAATGACTTGCCCTGTGTCACACAGCTAGAAGTCATTCTTGAGGACAGTAGTATTCAAATCCAAATTCAAATTCAGAAATTCAAATGTTTTTCCTGACTTCAAGTCTGATTTTTTTTCACTGCACCACATTACCTTTGTTGTAAGAAGGAGATAAGCAAAATACCTGTGGTATTTCCTCAAATCTGAAAGTCCATGGGTACATTCCATGCATAAATAATGGGGCACAAAGTTCTTAAAAGTGAGGTTTTATGTTTGTTTTGGGGAGAGTGCATCATTTTCCATGATTATTTCAAGTCACCCTTATATAAACCTTATATAAACTCATGTAGGTAAAGAGATAAAAGAGAGATAATAGAAAGAAAATTGATGATAAAAGATAATAGATTAGATAGATAGATAAGACATTTGAGATAGATAAATATAGATAGATGGTAGGTAAATGGAGATAGCTAACAGATAATTACATAGAAACAGAATGATAACTGAGGATGACAGACAAGGAGATAAATAACGGAGATAGAGATATAGAAAAGAGATGAATATTCAAGAGAGATAGAAAAGAGGTCGTAGATAACAAAAAATAGAGAGAGATAATATAGAAAATGGAGATAAATAATACATAATTATTTAGAAATAGAAAAACAATAAAGAAGGATACATACAGTATAAATAATGGAGAAAGAGAAAAGAGATGAAAAGATCAAAAGAAATAGATAATAGAAACAGAGAAAGATAATAAATGGAGAAAAAGATAAGAGATGGAAAGATGATATATGGATATATATTAAGAAACCAAATGAACAGAAAATATATGAATGGTTTAGCTATTTATACTTCATTAAGACTATTTCTTTTCTTCAGGAAGGTTATTAGATGCCATAGAATCACAGGATCACAGCCTAGGATGACTTTAGAGATCATCTTGTCCATTGGTTCTCAAAGGTGACATGGTGAATTTTGATGTGTGTGCCAAAGAAATCTATGGCCTTTACATCTGCAACCCCATGTGCTTGTACAAATCTCCCAGGGTGTGCTGAGGTTCCTCATGGCAAAAAATATCACTGTAACAGAAGCTGCGAATCACTAATCTGTTCCAGTCTCTGCCTTCTACAGGTGAAAAATAAGTGAAATAAATTTGCCAAGCTACCAAAGATAGTTAGTGGAAGAGTAAAAATTCCAACCCAGACAAGTTGAACATGACTGCAAATCCACATTTTTAAAAGGCTGGACAAATGTTTGTGCCTACTCACGCTTCTATGCAGCTCCTTGCTTTGTGTACACACAAGCATCCTCCACCTGCACCCAACTCCACGTGAAAACAAGCATTATTATGGAGCAGTTTCAGAGTTAGGTAAAAAAACTAAATGTACATTTTACAAAGCTTGTCAGGGGTCAATGCTTAAACTAGTACTTATAAAGTGCCTGTTTCTGTGCTTGCAAAGGACTTCCCAAAGACACAATAAAGAAATAATAAATAAAATAAAAAGTCAGAGATCAAATTTCCTCTTCCAGAAGAGAACCCTAATCTCTACCAAACAAACAGAACATGTGGAAGTCTTCCTACAGGGATTAAGGACCTAAGATTGCCTAGGACCCAGCCTTTATGTGTTAACAATACTGATCCATCCGAGGCAAGAAGGAAAAGAGACTGAAACAGAAGGTAGTCCCTTTTCTAAGACAACTCAGTTCCAGATGAGTCATTAGATCTAACAGCTCTCCAGTCAGTTAGAAGACTTTTGCCATCCCATAGGACCAATCCTTCAATCATACATGCTTGAGAGCATTCTGTCAAAGTTCTACATGTTGGACTAGAACCAGGAAGGGGACATCTGTGCATGCTCAACACAACCCAAAACAAACAGCAAATCTGACCATGCTCTATAGACTGGGCTCTCAGTGTTCAGTTTCCATATTATACTCATGAGAAGCAATTTCAAGAGGAAGGCCCCAACAGCAACTGGAGAATGTAGTGTTAGAAAAGACCCCATAGTGAGTTCTTAACCCAGAAGCTGGGTCCACTGCTTCTCGGACTATATCCCAAAGAGATCATTAAAATGGGAAAAGGTCCCACATGTACAAAAATATTGATAGCAGCTCTCTTTGTGGTGGCTAAGGACTGGAAATTGAACAGATGCCCATCAATTGGGGAATGGTTCAACAAGTTGTGGTATATGAATGTAATGGAATACTATTGTCCTTTAAGAAATGATGAACAGGAAGACTTCAGAGAGGCCTAGAAGGACTTATATGAACTGATGCTGAGTGAAGGGAACAGAACCAGGAGAATATTACACACAATAACAGCCATAGTGTGCAAGGACTGTTTCTGATAGACTTAGCCCTTCACAGCAAAGCAAAGACCTAAAACAATCCCAAAGGTTTCTTGAGGCAAAATGCCATCCACATCCAGAGAAAGAACTATGGAATTGGAACACAGAACGAAGCAGACTATTTTCTCTTGTGTTATGTTTTGGTTTGTTTTTTTTCTCATGGTTTCTCCCATTCATTTTAATTCTTCTATGCAACATGACTAATGTGAAAATGTGTTTAATAAGAATGTATGTGTAGAACCCATATAAGACTGCATGCCATCTCAGGGAGGGAGGGGGAAGGGAGGGGGAGAAAATTTAAAACTTATGGAAGTGACTGTAAAAAACTGAAAACAAATGAATTAATTTTAAAAAAAAGACCTCATGTATCCATTACTACTTGAACTATGCTTTGAAAGACACCACTACAGGGCAAAGGTGAAAAGGGAAGATATATAAGAGGCATGGGGGTGCCAACTGCACATAGATAAGAGAGAGAATGTTTGATTCAGACAGAGAGGTAAGAATGAAATGCTTACTATATTTTAGGAACTCTGTTGAGCACCACAGATACAAATACAAGTAAGCAAGACAATCCCTGCCTTGAAGAAGTGGCATAAAGACAATACTTCAAAGGGAACTGGAAATTGGAGGGTGGGAATACACAACTGGTACCATGTTTGAAATGGCTTGAAAATGAGGTAAAGATCTGGATCCAAGTAGATCCACCTCTCAGAACCCAGAGTTGTTCCAGGGAAAGAGTCCAAGATTCAGATGGGAAAAAGGTGAGGATGAAGGCCAGGAAGAGGAGGCATGGTCTGTGGATGGCTAGGTTTGGTGAACAGGTGGTAGGTCAGTTTGTCTACAATGTCCCTAATATGGAAAGGATGTAAGACGAAAGAAGCCAGGTTGGGTTACAGGTGACTTAGTGCATAGTGAAAGAGCATGGCATTCAGGAGGGCAAACTGAGGCTATCTAACTTAAAGCCAAAAATAGGCTAGGGATCTGGCAAGGCATGGGCAAATCAGTTTCAAAGAGAACACTGGACAAGTGTGGAAAATAACCTAGGGAAGCAACAGAATATAGCAGGACATAGATGGAAATCTCTCCTGCTCAAAATGAAAAGATCAGAGCTCCTGAAAAGAGTCACTAGGAGCATTTGTACATTTAATGAGCACATGAGTGAGAACACTGGGGAATCTAAAGTATGAAGTCTAGTCCGAGATCAGCTGAACTGCCTTTATGACCCTAGGCAAGTCACTGCACCTTAATGCATCTCCATTTCCAACTCTTTGAAACAACATTCCAGAGAAGAGCAACCAGGAAAAGCAGAAGTTTTGAGTCCATGGCATCAGTCAATAAGCATTCATTAAGCATCTACTGGGCACTCTGCTACAATGCTAGAACTTAAAAAGAAAAGTATAAGACAGTCCTTGCTCTCCAGGAACTCACAAGTGAACGAGGGAGCTTACTAGCCTCGAAGGAATTGAGGATGTTTAGCCTGGAGGGAAAGAAAAATCAGAAGGAACTGATAGCTTTCTTCAAGTATGTGAGAGACTGCCATGTGGAAAAGGGATTCAGCTCATTCAGATTGGCCTCAGAAGTAGAACTAGGAGCAATGAGTACAATTCATATAGTGGCAATACGTACACATGTATACCTGCATATACATACATATGTATATAAAATCTCCCTAATGATTAGAGCTCTTGCAAAATCAAACTGGCTGTTCTTGGAGACCTTGGGCCACCTTTGGCAGGAGATCTTCAAGAGAAAAAGTACATGATCACTTGTATGATGTCCTATAATAGAGATGATTCTGGGGGCTTTATATTGGATTAGAAAGCTGCTCTGACATTTTATGGTTCTGTGGCTTGGTTTCTTGTTTGTTCACATATCCTTCCAGGGCTTAGAACAGTGCCTGGAACATGCTAAATGCTTGAATGCTTGTGGATAGCTTGGTTTGGGAGAAAGAACAGTGCCTCTGAAGATCTTATTCTGACTTTAGTGTGACCTTGGGAAAGTTACTTAACCACCATGAGCCTAAGCCTCAAGTTTCTCCTTTGTCAATGGAGGGGACTGAACTAAATGGCCTCTGCGGTTCCTCCCAGATCTAATTCTATGAACCTATGTAAAAGGTCAGACTAAATGATCTCTATGCATCACCTAAGTGCACGGATTTGCGAACAGTACCATGGGTACACGGACACACAGATGGACCATTCCAATCGCCTTTTTCCAGCTGGTATGGAGGTTAGTTGTCAAGCAACAGATCTATTGTGTA
Source organism: Notamacropus eugenii (assembly GCF_028372415.1). Classification (NCBI taxonomy): domain Eukaryota; kingdom Metazoa; phylum Chordata; class Mammalia; order Diprotodontia; family Macropodidae; genus Notamacropus; species Notamacropus eugenii. The sequence goes on along the minus strand of NC_092877.1, from coordinate 20,759,705 downwards.
ACAGGAGCTTAGATCAGTCATCCTTGGGACCTAAATAAGAGGAAATCTCGTTACTTCAGTGTGTCAGATGACACAGTAGATGGATCACCCTGGAACATCAATTGGTCAATCTACCTTCAAATAATCAATTCAATTGATTGTTTGAGGCAGGGTCTCCAGGTCACTTGGTTAGTCTAAAAGAATGCATGAAATCGTTGCCAAAGATAAAGTCCCATGTGAAAATTTACATCTGAATTTCTTCACTTGCATATGTTCAACTGAAAGAGAATATAGCCACCAAAAAAAGAATATGCCACCAAATCTCAGAGATAGAGACTTTAGGGGTTGAGCTCAACCTACATACAAAGAAAAAAAAAATGCTTTCGAACATCTGGTGTGATTTGGTGGAAAGAACAGTGGATCTGTAGGCAGAACTAATCAGGTCCTAGTTCTACCTCTTCCACTTACTATCAGTCAATAAATACATATATTAAAAAGCTACAATGTCCAGAAGCTTATATTTGAATAGGAAGGCAATACACTAAAAGAGTGGAAAAGGGGAGGGTAGAAGGGAGGCTAGCTTGGGAGCATGATAGAGGAGTAATGAACTTCTCTCATTTTTAGCCTCTTAAGAACTTCCTGAAACAATTATTTAAAGGTAGTAATAAACGAAACAGAATAAAAACTTTATCTAAAACAAAAAAAGTCATCTTCGTGAAAAGATTCTCTTGGATATTTTTCAGGAAGTCCTCAGAGGCTGAAAATGAGACATTCATCTTAGAAATTAAACTAAAAGAGGTCCTGAGATCCAGAAGGCTCGGACCGCAAGGAAGTATGGTCACAGCATTAAGTCACATCAAACAATCTTCACCTTTCCATGCATGGATTATTATAGTCAAGAATGATGAAAAATGCAGCAAAGTTCTTTATGCTTTCTCATTTTAAGACATCTGATTTTAGACAAACTGCAGGGATATCTAGATTTTAATTCATTTAGAAAAGCAAATGAGGCCTACACCCAGTTTTCTATGTATCATCTTTCTCCCATATTTCCACCCAACCCTTCTCTGGTCCCCTTAACAAGTGATTTTCAAAAAGTTCTCCTGGAGCCACCCTGAAAGCCCTTCCAGTTTGGTAGGATCTGCCAATGACTGCTCTCCATTGTTTCTGGATGCCAAAGTTATCTGGGTACATCCATGAGGCATCAGTGTTGGGCACCAGTGAGGTGGATACGTGGATGATTAAAGCAAATAACATACATGGGGAAGGTAAATAAGCCATAAATCAACGTAAGGGATTACCTAGATTGTATTTTTCTAAAGTATTTTTTTTCATTTACATTATAGGTCCCATACAAATAGAGACCTTTGAAAATTTATTTTTTGCATTCTCCTAGCAGTTGAGCACAGTTCCCCACATCTTTACTTAGCAAAGTTTGTTGAGTGAATGAGGGCTTATTATTCTGCATTTGGTTTATTTCATCAAAATAAGAGAATCTTAAAATTTTGAATTCAGAATTTGAAAGACCTCCAAGTTCAGCCCTGGTCTCAGCAGGGAATCCCCTACCTCCTTACAGTTTCTTGCTTAAGAAGACATGCAGAGACTCCACTTTTCGACCTCCAGCAATGGGGAACTCATTACCTACTCAGTCACCACATTCCACCCCTGGACAACTCTTATTGTTTAGAAATAGTTTGCTTGTTTTTAATTTTTCCTTGTGCCCCTCAAAATTCCCTTACCTGTCAGGCCCACTCTATGGTACCAGTTCTCCCCTGCTGGGCTAAGAAACACAAAACTACAGCCCCCTAGGACAGTATAACTTTAAAAACTGAAACCAGGGATCAAGTCCTCTTAAATTTTCTTCTTCCCCATCACTGCAATCAATCTTGGCATGACAGACTTCATGTGGCTTTTTTATGCTGGAGAGTGACTATAGTTAGAAAGGTAGCTATCTTCAAGTACGTGAAAGGCTGTCCCAAAGGGGAGGGAGGGAAGGATGGAAAGAGGGAGGGAGGGAGGCAGGGGAGAGAGAGAGAGAGAGAGAGAGAGAGAGAGAGAGAGAGAGAGAGAGACAGAGACAGAGACAGAGACAGAGACAGAGAGACAGACAGAGAGACAGAGAGACAGAGAGAGACAGAGAGACAGAGAGACAGAGAGACAGAGAGAGAGAGAGAGAGAGAGAGAGAGAGAGAGAGAGAGAGAGAGAGAGAGAGAGAAATGAAACAAAACCCTCCAATACAACTTCCTGCCAATTAGGGTCTTCTCCAAGGGTGGAATGGGTTGCCTCCGGAGTTGGTGGGTTTTGCCCTCTTTGGAAGTCTTTGAACAAAGAGGGGCTCACCATTTATTAGGGAAGTTATAGAGGGAAGTCTTGTTCAGGTAGGAGCTGGACCAGGTGGCTTCTGAGGTCCATTCCTGCTCTCAGATTCTCTGATAAAACCAGTGAAAGGAGCCCATTAGTCTTCCTGCCATGGGCCATATCAACCCCCCTCCCATAGTTATCCAGTGAATTCACTGATGTAACTTATCTGTAGCTTAAACAGTCTCACATTTAGGCAAACAGCGGAATCAGCAGCCTTGTTTCCTGCTGCATGGTGAGGGTTTTGTTTTGGGTTTTTTTGTTGTTTTTTTTTTTTTTTTTTATCAATAATGTAGTTAATAAGCAGAGGTTTTGTGGGCAACCGCACCATGTTAGAGGTTATCCAAGAACACTTACTTTTGCTTATACTTCCATCTTAAAAAATTAATGAATAAAGAAATTCTCAGTGGGGGGAAAGCAGGGGGACGTTCACATTTATCACGCACGCTCCTGACTTTTGAAGTCAGGCAATAATTACTGCCGTGTTAAATCATTTATTTTATTTCCTTGAAGGGGGATGGGGGAGTGATCTCCCCATGAATTATGGTTCGGATAAAAATCTGCCTTAAGGATACCTTTTAAAAAGTCAATTTAAAAATGCATTTCATTCTGATAACAACATCCCCCCCCCCAAAAAAAAGGCCATTGATGCCTAAGATGGATTTTCTGTTCTTATTATACATGTTGTTTTGTGTGTATGAAAGAGAGAGGGGGAGAGAGAAAGAGAGAAACAGAGATCGAAAGAGAGGGAAACAGAGAGAATGTTCTACGGTCAAATGACACCCCCACCCCCACCCCCACCCCAAAGCTCACATTCCTCTGCAGGTTCCAACCCACTCTGACTGGCATGCCCACTTAGCCAGCTGAAGGGCTTGCATTATAATAATGGCACACTCCGATTAGCAATCACTTGCTTCACTATATGAGATCCTCTTCAAACTCCCATTTATTCCTGGAATTTACCAGTGTCTGTTGAATCCAAACCTCTGGCTTATTCCAAAAGATGTTTCCAGGCACAGGGGGTGGAAAGGGATACTACAAAGTAGGGTATATTTCTTAGCTCCGGAGTTTGGAACAGATTTGGGCTCAAAGAAAAAGAAAGGAGAGGAAAAATCTCTTGATTTCCACCCCCCCACACAAACTCCCCCCAACCCATGCCAATACCAATGCAAGAAGCTGGAGGAAGAGGAAAAACAGCCTGCATCCCATAACATTTTATGACACAAAATGAGATGGAAGAGAAGTAATTTCACTTCTGCCATTCGCTTACAAGCAGTGCAAATGCAATCTCTCCACTGATTACATTTGAAAACAAAAGACTGAATCTGCTTATTTATTGAGTGGTGATACAGAAGTACAAAAAAAAGCACACTCTCTTTCTACCCCACCATCCTCCAACCCACAGGACAGCAAAACAGAACCCTCTGCTTGGAGGTTTTTTAATTTCTATTGAAAGAAAAATGATATTCTTTTGAACTCTGGGCTCGACCCAATATTGTAAAATGCCAAGTTTTTGTCCACCTCAATGAACAAGGTCAACTGAGTGAGGGATCATAATTAGCCCAAGCCCAGGCTCTACATGCATGCAAACATGTCCAGTGTTTTTACTTTCTGTAGCTTCTGATAAGAGTATTCAAGGGACAAGACGACTTACTTCACATTTGATGTCATAATATATCTGTTTCAGGGTATTCTGCCTTTATCTGTGTATGGATATATGTAAATGAAAGCACCAGCATGGGATCAGCCTTGAACTCAAAACGCAGACATACCCGGGTTCAAGGCCTGTCTCTGGTATTTTCTAGGTATATAACGGTAGACAAGCCCCTTAGTTTCTCAGTACCCCATGCAGCTAAGTCGCTAAATGAGAGAGAGATTGAGTCTCTGCATCAGTGAAGACATTTTCTATGCCAGGAATTCTCAAACACAGGTGAAATCATAGGTCTGACCAATTCACAGACACATTCACAAACAGATACACATACCCCTCCGTGCATATCCACATCCATCCATCTATTGATCCACATGGCTATCTATCTATCTATCTATCTATCTATCTATCTATCTATCTATCTATCCATTCATCTATCTACCATCCATCTATTTGTCTATCCTTCCATCCATTCATCTATCTACCTACCTGGCTACCTGTATATTTTTTCTTTCTAACTTCTTTTTTGGGGGACAAGACCTTTAATTTCACTGGGAATTCAATGTAAATCAGTACTTGCCCTGTTTCTTACACACTCAGAGAGTTCCTTGAGGTAATGAGAGGTTAAGTGATTTACCCAGGACCATACAGGTGTCAGATGTAGGACCAGAAACCAGGTATATTTTCTGGACTCTGAGACTGGCTCTCAATCCACTATACCATTATTTTATGACATTTTTCCTCTTTTCTTTCTGGCCTTTCTCCTCTCTCTTTCTTCTCTCTCTCTGTCTCAGTCTCTCTCTCTCTGTGTCTCTGTCTCTGTCTCTCTCTCTGTCTGTCTCACATACACACTCACATTACAAATACACAGGTATATTATATATTTTTGTTTTATCTTTACATTTCTGTCAGTGATGGTAACCTATTACAGCCAAGATAGCTACTAACAGAGATCCTCAATTCAAATGAACAAGATTATCTATTAAATGCCTTCCATGTGGGAAGGTACAGTGCCAGATGCTGAAAATAGAAAGACAAAATAAAAACATAAAAGCACAGAACAATCCCTGTCCTCAACATGTCTGTGTTCTTCTGGAAGGGTACATACAACCAGTATGAATAGATCTGAGTCTGAGTAGCTCAGGAAATGGAAAATATGCTAATTAAATGTAATAGTATTATGACCAGGGAGAAATAAGTTGGGAGATCATTCCAGTTCTACCCACTGTTATCATCACCCAGAGTCTGAATGTCAATTACATCATTTCCATATTGTGATGCTCAAGATTAAGACCAAATGGGAAATTGCTAGCAAACTCCCTCAAAAGCAGCCCGTACCTTGGAGAACAGGTGTGCTGCCTCCAACACTCTCGTTTCCTCTGATGCAGTCTTGAAAGCTCTACCAGGCACCATTGGCTAACGAGTCTATAACCCTAGAATCTTTGTAATGGACAGAGATGTTAGGTATCGCCCTGGTTCCTGGATCATCGCTGCTCCTCTATAGAGAGGCAGCATCACAGCAGCCAACTCTGTCTCAGTTTTAACATAAAGAAGCTAACTTAATGTAATGTCTGCCACCTGCTACTGAGCATTTTCCAAGAAGGAAACTGCATAGGGCTGGCAAATGGCTTATGGAACAAAGACCTGGTAGTGGCAGAGTTTCTCAGACCTCATGAAGAGTACATGCAGCGTCTACCCGCTCATGGGCGTTGCTAAATTATGGATAACAGAAACAATTTTCTGTGCAATCATTGCACCAATCTTTGGTACAAGACATCATTAACCAAGCGGGGACCTTGGGGAACTTCTCAAACATGGCCCTTAGTGCCTGATATTGAACCCCAGCCAGACTATGAAACTATACTTGAACCTTATCAAAGTAAGTGTGCTGAAGCATCAAACCCTTCTCCTGGACAGAAAAGAACTGGAAGTGTCTAGATGTGCTCCTCCTCACACAGTGAGACCAGCCACTAGGCCAGGAATCATCAAATTTCATCGGAATGTCACACCTTCTTCAAGTCTGTGGCTCCTGTCCACACACTTCTGAATCTTATACCACAGCAAAAATGCAATTACAACCCAAATGTGCAGTTTTGAGTTGGGAAGCACAGTGGTTCATACAGGAGCCCTCAAGGTCAGCAGAGATTGCCAGGCTAGAGAGACATGAAAGGACAAATCTGGACATGAAGGGCTTGGAAACCATTTTGCTTAGGTTCTTTGTGCTGTTTTCTCCTCCCCACGGTCCCTGGTGAACAGAGAAGCTCCTCCACAATAGACCATCCCAGGGCTATAATATTTACAGTAGAGAGGAAAAAACACCGTGACTAGCACAAAATGATGGCTAGTGAAGGGATGGAGGTGGGAGATGGACTGAGTGTGTCCAAGGAAATAAAACTGAAGAATGCAACTGAAAAACATTTGGTGAAATTTCATGAGCAAATAAATAAATAAAGAGATGGATAGATGAATGAATGGATAAATAAATTTTAAAAATAGATAAGTGAATAAATAGGAAGATAAAGAGAATTTGAAAAGAAAAAAAAATTTTAGAGAAGAAAATCTCTCTCTCTTCTTTCAATCAAACAACAAGCATTTATTAAATATGTACTACGTGCCAGGTTCTGTACTTGGTTCTGTGGATATAAAGACAAAAGGGAAGTCCTGTGCTCAGGGAGGTGATCAAACGCAGCAACGTATATACCTATGTGAGTATATACAGGCTGTATACAAAATAGAAAGAAGGCAGTGGGAAGGGGGACTGAGGTCTTAGCATCTGGAGGAATTTCAGAACTCTTTCCACACTTATGGTCTGAGTTCATCACACACTTCGCCCACACAACTGAGAATGTCCAAAGAAGAGGTTCTCAAAGTATGCCCTACAGACCTAGGAGTCCCTAAGTCCTGTTTAGGGGGCCCACGAGGTGAAGACTATTTTCATAATAATACTAAGACGTTATTTGCCTATGAAAACACTGCTCCTTTTTCCAACTACATATCTCCGTGAGGCTAGATTTTCTTCATATACTTCAGTCAAAACAAAATATCAACAGATTGAATGCACAAGCAGATATGAGAATCCAGCTGTCTTCTACTAAGCAAGACATCAAAGAGATCTGCAAAAGTGTAAAAAACAAACAATATCACCCTTTTCACTCATTTTTGGGGGAACATAGTTTTTTTCATAGAGATGGGTTTCCTATTGTTCATTTTAAAAAGAATAAACTTTTAAAAAATATCAGATTTAATCTATAGTATGATAAATGCACAAAAGTTCTTTTGGAGCCTCAAAACTTTCAAGGGTATAAAGGGGCACTGAGGTGAAAATGTTTGAGAACCACTGATTTATAGGATGGGAGGTTCCTGGCATGGAAATAGCATGCACCATCCAACTATCCACAGCCTAGTGGCTAAATCCTAAGAATGAAACTCTACGAAGAAATCAAGGGACTTGAGAGTCATACAGATCAGACATATCAGAGTTGAGGACTGAAACCTGGTCTTTTGAGCTCTAAACCCAGCAAGCTTTTATCCAGCTTACCACATATTCCTTTAGACAATATTATTCTCTAACGCTTTCATGGGTAGTAAGTGTTGTCTCTTTACTGTGATGCTAGAAAAAGTCACTTAACCTCTATCTAAGACTCTGAGTTGTTGAACAAGTTCTGATCTGATATGGTAGAGGAATTTTCCTTATCAGAATTTCCCAGCACCAGTGAAAACATAGACCCAGTCAAAACAAAATAAAATTTGATGGCAAGTTCCCTGAAGACAGAGGCTACCTAAGAGAGAATTAGAAAGGGCACTATATTGGGATCCAGGGGAACCAAGTTCTACACCTTGCTCTGCTACAAAGCAGCTGCCTGAATATAGCCACAGTACTGTGCACAGTGCATTGGTTAAGCAATCAATAAGAATTCCACTTGGCCCTAACAACATCTGGAGGTCTCTCACTGTATTTAGGGCCATCTCCAGGTGTCCTGATCTATATTAGAGAGAATGAGGTTGGTGACTTTGCACAGTCTTGCCTCACTTAAATCTAATTCTCCTACAGGTTATGGCAATCACCTTCCTGACATCATGGTCCTCTTCAAGGGTGAGCAAGGACAACGGTGACAATAACATCAGGGGCTGAAATTCTGACTCTGTTGCTTACTATAAATATCCCCTTGGACAAATGACTTAACCTCTCTGGGCCTCAGTTACTTCTCTGTAGAATGAGGGAGTAGAAGACATGACCTCTAAGATCCCTCTCAGTTCAAGCTCTATACATAAGTAGGAAGCGATCGGGAAATAGTGTCCCCAAAGTCATAGCTTTAAAGGGCACTAAGACTTTGGGGACAACTTGTTCTTATTCCATTTGAGTGGCAGTTCTCCTAACTTTGAAATGAAGAAATTAGCCTAAATCAGTGGTCCTCAAAAGGCGTGCCAACCCGGACATCTAGCCAACCAGGACATCTAGCCAACCAGGCAGCAACTATACAGAACTTAGGCTTGTCATCAACTCATATACCTGAGGAGTTTCCTGATTCTCCCAAAGTATTGCCAACTTAAATATCCCGTGCGCCATGATTCCTTGAGCCAAGAGTTACCACTGTGTTATGAGCTAAAGAGTCTGTGAACCGCTAGGTTAGATGGTCTGCAGTCACTATCTCCAATAAATACTTGCTAATTATCTACTAGTTATCTACATAATATAGTGCTCAATTATCATGATGATAGCCAGCATCTACGTAGTACTTGAAGGTTTGAAAAGCGTTTTATATGTTATCTCATTTGATCCTCACAACAACCCTGTAAGGCAGGAGCTATTGTTATGTACATTTTCTAGATGAGCAAACTGTGGTTGAGTGGTTAGGTGACTTGCCCAGGGTCTTACAACTAGCTAGTGCTGAGTCAGGATTTCAGTTCCAGTCTTCCTGAATCTAAGTCCACTATGCTGGTTTCCTAGGCTCACATTTGTCTTCTCCAACAAAGTGTGATCTCCTTTCAACTAGAGTCTATGTCTTACATTTCTACTGTACCTAACAGGTGTTGACTCATTGACTGAAATACCAATGAACCTTGTCTTGTAGAAGAGGCTCTTGTTAGTCCCCCATTTTCCACTACTGATGGCTCCCAATTTGACCATTAGGACTTCTACCCTTTCCCCTGGTTCAAACCTAATGATACACCAAGCATTGCTTTACCAAAACCACAGAGGTGAATGACTTCAGGATAAGGAAGGAAGACTGAATTAATTTGGAGAATTAATCTGAGAAATGCCGGCAAACAGCAGTGATGGCCATGATCCACATAAAGAATGTAGAAAGTAGCAGGATCGTCAAGAGAATAAAGATAGGAATGAAGCAGGGCAAGGGGGTCAAGTGTTCACTGATGATCATTTTCATGGCAATGATGGATTTTTAAAGACATTGCAAAAGAAAAAAGGAAAGGGTGAATTGTTATTCTATTAACCTGATAGAGGAAGGTAAGATTTAAGATGGAAACCAAAAGGACATGGAAGCTGGATTAAGAGAAGAGATGCCACCTTTGGTGGGACAGTCTTCCATCTAAAGATCAGTATATTCCTCTTAGACTTTTCACAAGAGAAAGTAAATTTTAAAATGGAGGTGATTTCTTATAAATGTGAGTCAGTTTGTGGTTATTCTTATGCTATAGAGATAAAAATACAGATAACTTCCCCATCTTCTTTCCTGAGAATGGGATTATTCAGGATACGAAACAGACCATTCTGTTCTCTGTCCCGCTTAATTGCTCATTGATGACGAGACCATTCCCAACCTGGGATTAGAAGATTTCTTCTTTTTCCCTTCTCCACTTTCCACCAATGGGTCACAGACATACAAATCCAAATATTAGAAACCTTCCCTGGTATATCCTATTCTTATCATCCCCTACTCTGTCCTATCTTTTACCAATTCCCACACTCAATGTATACAAGTTGGTTCCTTGAATTCTCCTTTCATTCTCACCTATAGCACCTAGTAATGTCAGTGTTCAGTCAACATTATTTGATGAATGGCATGCTAACCCCTAAATTTAATCCATTCTTTAAAAAAATATATCCAAGGATCTACTGTATTTAAGGCACTACACACACAAATGCTGGACTGAATTCAGTGCTATGTTTTCCAGTCATTATAGGTCATCTTTATATTGTGGCTAAGTATATAGTCAGTGATGGAAGGGCTAAAGAAAATATACTGTTAGAGGAGTTATAGATTAGTCCACCTATCTTAGAAAATCATTTGGAATTAAGCAAAAAGAAGAGCAAAAAAAAATACTTTTTGACTCAGAGATCCCACTGCAAGGCTCATGCTCCAAGGAGAAAAAGGAAGGAAGAAGGAAGGAAGGATGGATAGGTAGAGAGAAAGAAAGAAATGAAGAAAAGGTAGGGAGGAAGGAAGAAAAAGGAGGGAAGGAAGAAAGAAAAATCCCACATATGCCAAAACATGCAGAGCAGCATGCTGAGGTAGCAAAGAAATATAAAGTAGATGCCCACTGACCAGAGAATAGCTAAGTAAATTATGGCAAATGAATGTAATAGGATATCACAGCATGGTAAGCAATTATAAAGAATATGAAGAATTCAGAGAAACACAAGAAGAGCTATATGAACTGATAAGGAGAAGCAAGAAAGCAATGCCCCTAACAGCAACAATGTAAATAGAAGAACAATAAAACAAAACGGAATGCTACATAAAGACCAAATTCTGCCTCAGAGAAGTGAAAAGAAAATGTGCTCCCTGCCCCTCCCCTCTCAGCTCCTCCCCTCCCCTCCCTTCCCCTGCCCTGTTCCCATCAGCAAGGCCAGGTACTCTGAACATGGTATCTCATAGTCAAAAGCGATTCATTTATCAGTTCATTTTGCTGACCTAGTTTTTGGATTTTTTTCTGAATTATGACATGAGGGAAGGCTCATTAAGTGAGGAAAGTAGACCTTCAGAAAACAAAGTAATGTTAAAATAAAAGACATCAAAGAAAACTTAAAAATAACTAACTAAATAAATGATCTTAGGGAAAAGAGAAATCTATTGGGGGAAAAAATCAAGAGAATGAGCACCCATTATTGTTTGAGATTTGAAATTCATTAGGTCCAAACTCTTAGTTCCTCAAATGAGGTGAAGAAGTTCAAGAAATTAGCATCAGCTGACCCTTTCCCATAAGCCAACCAAAACCTCATCATTACTCTCTGGGTTGATGTCTATTCATCAAAAAAGGAGAGGTGGGTTACAAACGAAGCCCTGTGTTGACTGAAACACTACCAATAAATTTCTGAAAGGCAGAACTCAGCACAAAAAAATGGGGTTAGGCGGGTGGAGAGAGCGAAAGGAAGAAATCCCACCCCACATGGGAACACGGAGCAGCCAGCCCATACTCTGTTCAGACTAGAATCATGCATAATGTATCCCTCTAACTGCTAACAGCAGGCCTCGACCAGATAATTTACACTTGTTTTTATGGACATGAGGAACTGATCTTTGAAGTTGTCCCTAATGAGATTCCGCTTGGCCCTAACAGCATCCTGAGAGATTGTTCCGGTTTTCTCTCTGTGTCCGGTGCATATTTATAATGCAGAATACAGACTGATTTAAATTGCACTTGCTGATTTCTGCATTCTGTCCATTTTTTAAAGAGAATTGCTCATGTCCCAGGTGAAGGGGTCTCCTTGATGGACAAACCCCATTTTACCTAAACAATGTCATGGCCCAGTCACTTTAGGTAATTATCAAAGTTGTTGGTTAATCAAAGGACAGTTGCCTTCAAGGGCCCATTCTCCTCCTACTGTGTCCAACCCTAAAGTCTATGCCATCAATCAGTGGCATGCAGGAAAAGAGTACTCTGTAAAAAGTGACGCCTCCCTCAGCAGAGAAACCTGAAGGAGCCTGGGGATGAAGGGAAACAATTAAGAAAACATCTATATTAAAAGGTCCCCAAATTCCAAGTACTTGGGGAAGAAGAAGGTTTCTTTGTTGAATGTTCTCAGCTAGTCTAGGCTCCCTTCTATTATCAAAACCATAGAAGAATAGCCTTTTAGACATGGAAGGGATCCTCCAGGTCATCAGGTTTTAGCCTTCTTCCTCAGCCCCTATTTTATAGATGGAAAAACTGAGAGACCCAAGAAGGGAAATGACCTCCCTTGCCTTACCTTCTCTACAATACAAAGTCAAAAGTACTTTGCAAAAGTTTAAGCACTATAAAAATGTCATTTATAAGGATGACGATGATGAGAGTGGCACCAGTTAGGTTTCAGAAATCATAGATTTAGAGGCGAAAGGGGTCTTCGAGAATATCTATTCCAACTCCCTCCTTTTACAGATTAGGAAACAGAAGACTAAGACTACACAAGTGCTAAATGACAGAGGAGGGGATTTGAACTCAGGTCTTTGGGCTCTTGCTTTTTTGTAGATTTGGGGGGATTGCTTTTTCTACTCTCTGCCTCTCTAGGATACTACAAACCTTCCTGAAAACATCAATAGTCATGGTTGACTTTTGTCACAAAATTCTATGCTTTACTAATTGTGAATTTCATCAGCTTTGCCTATCAGAAAAGCGGTTGGTCCAAGCTAGGAAACTGATATGCAAGCATCATTATAAATGGTACTTATATCTTCCATTAAGATTTGCTACCACTTTATGCATTTTATCTCTTTTGAGACTCAAAAGAATCTGCCTACGAAGCAGATAAGACAATTATTGTTGCTCTTCCTATAACTGATGGGGAAACTGAGGCTCAGGAAAGTCAAGTGGATTTATTGAGTATCACACAGCTATTAAGTGTAAGAGATAGAATCAAATCCCAGGTCTTCTTAACTATAGGTTCTACCTTCTATCCATTGTGCCAGAATGCCTCTCAGTAAAGGAGGAGGAAGTGCCCACTCTACCAGAGACTCTGTTTTGTCATGGGTCAAAATCTGGGCTTCAGTCTGAACATTTACACGTATGTAGTACATCACTACACTCTAATCAACACACAGCCACCTCAACACTAATATTATGATGGAATCCTTTGGAATTATCACAAATCAAAGATATCTCCTCAGTAGGACTCTTCCTTAAAATGGAATTTTCTTTAAAAAAAAAAGGTAGACACAATTAAAACAGATGAGTTAGCTGGGGAGGAAAGACAGTAATTGCTTACAGTGGGACAGCCACTGAACTTAGAATCAGAGGGGCTTAAGTATGGGTCCTAGTTCCAATAAAAGGCAATCCCCTTGAAAGCAGGGGTGATTTCATTTTATCTTTGTATCCTCGAGATCTAGTGTAGCATCTGAGACACAGTGATAGCATGATAAATGATGGTCCAGTGGCTAATATGGAAATATGTTTTGCATGACTTCATATGTATAACTGGGTGGGAGAGAGACTAGAGGGAGGAGGATAATTTGGAACTCAAAATTTTTAAAAATGAATGCTAAAATAAATAAGGGATAATTTTACAAAAATAAATAAATGTTGGTTGATCAACTGACAGTAGCGAACCATGGGAATGTGGGTCAGTCACTTACCCTCTGTCAGTCTCAATCTCCTCATCTGTAAAATGGAAATAAGATCTGTACTGCATCCTTCCCATGGTTCACCTAATCAGAAGTTGAATCTCAGGCCAAAGAGGCTATGGCCCGAGTTTAAGTCAAGTCTACAGACATTAAAAGCAAGTCACTGTGCCTGGTCAAGATTATGCGTGTAGAACACGCAATAGCCAGGATCAGAACCCTGTTTTGACCTAAAATTAAATTCCCCCTTATCTGCCTCTCAAAGTGCCCACAGAGAATTGCAAGAATCAATCCTGCTCTCCCACAAATTAAGCGTTCCCCCTTCCATCTGTATCTCAAAGTGTCCACAGAGAATTGCGAGAATCCCTCCTTCTAGCTCTCTCATTGAGGCAAGTATTCATAAGATCATAGATTTAGAGCAAGAGGCTTCTCTAGGGTCTTCTAAACCAAACTGTCATTTTACAGATCAGGAAACTGAGACCAATACAAGAGAAGTGAGTTGTCCAAGGTCACAGTTAGCAATTTGAAATCAGGTCCTCTGACTTTAAGCTCAGCATGATTTCCTGTTACAGTGCTGCTCCTATCATCTGAGCTGAATTCTTTAGGAGAAAAGTATTCTGGAAATCACAAAGCAGTATGGAAACATCCACTATTATCACAGAAGTCATTCCATAGCAAAAAGCACAATTCCCATGATAATGTCATCTGTTTCTCCTTAGTCTTCAGGGAAATCCCAATTTACTAAGCTTAGCTGCTGGGTCAGGCCCATATTGCAAAGGTCACAACGCACCCCCAGCTTCAAACACCACTCAAAAACACTGAGCAGTTCAGTAAAGAAATGAATATTTAATCAGGAGTTAAAACAAAATACTCAGTGCCACCTCCATCTCAGCTTTCTAGCAAGAAAACAAAGCAGCAAGCCCGATTCCTATGTTCTGCTATGCCACAAACTCCAAGTCTACAGGACCAATGGAAATGTTTGCTCTCTGAAGTTGTAAGTAGACCTTGAGGCCTGACAAGGCTCTGATCCACTACTCTGTTGCACATGGGGAGAGTCACCAGAAGACAGCAAAGTCTACAGTGTTAGCAGAGAAGGGTTAGAAATACTCACTCTGGAATTCATCCAGCTCGAGCCTGAAAAAAACACGGGAGACTAATAGGAGTTACCCGTTTTAGCGCGAAATGTAGGCTGTCAAGTATAAACACAGGTTCTCAAAAACAAATGGCTAGAGAATGATGTGTAATTGTAATGACCTATCTTGGCTCTGGAGAAGAGGGGGAGACAGACACACAGGCAGACAGAAATAGAGATGAGAGGGGAGGAAAAGATGAGAGAGACACACAGACAGACAGAAATAGAGATGGGGGAAGGTGAGAGAGAGAGAGAAATAGAAAGAGAGAGACAGAGACAGATGAGACAGAACGAGAGACAGAGACAAAGAGAGGGAGGCTAACTGGGTAGATGGATGGATGAAGAGGGACAGGTAGGTAGACAGAACATTTATTAAGAGCTTACTATGTACCAGGCACTGAGACAAAAACAAAATCTATCTGCCTTTTTACCTTACAGGTATGGGGCTATATGACAAAATGTCTCATTACCTGGTGGATATAATCCTGTGCTGACTGGTTTCATTTAACCATTTTTTTAAATGAGCGCAAGTCAGTTTGGTTGATGGAATATTCAGAAATAATAATGATATAAAAAAACAAAAGGGATCAATAAAACTTACAGAACAAATCATTCAGACTAGGATAGTATATGTCCTAGAAAAAGTAAAGGGCGAGGTTAACAGTCATCATTGGTTTTTCTATTTAATTTTATTTACAGTTTTTGTAATTATATGAAAATAAGTGTTACTAAAAATCCCCCACAAATAAACACTGAAACCTCTGATTTAGATCAGAGGTCTCCAAATAATTGGAATCAAAGAAATATTCAAGCACATTCAACAAGTTAAGTAAGATATTGCATTCCTAAAAGATAAACACACACAAACACACACACTAAGTTCTGAGCATGACAGGAAGTATTTACTGAGCTGGAGTCATATTAGCCATCAGTCTGCATACAAGTTTGCATACAAGTCAGGAAGGGGATGAGTATAAAATGTTTTTAAAGCTTGGCAAGTATAAAACCGACATGCAATTCAAGCTTGAATGACTCAATTAATAGTTCACATCCCCAATGTACAATGTATTATATTTCACCAGAAAAACCTTGTGACGTCAGTTTCAGCCAATCAGGAAGCATTTATTAAGCATTTACTGTAGGTCAGGTACTACGCTAAGCACCAGAGACATACAGATAAAGCAAAAACAGTGCTAACCCTCAAGGAGCTTTTTGGGGGAGGCTTCATTTCCCTATGTCACCCAGGCTGGAAGTTCAGTCACCAGCCACAGGACCATGACCCCAGGATGATCAGCATGGGAGCTTTCACTTTGCACTCTTTCTGACGTGGGCTGGTTCACACCTCCTTAGGTAGTTTGGTGACCCTGACTCTGGGGGCTCACTCCATTGGTCTTGGACTTAGTGCAGACATCCAAAATGATCCCTCTGCAGCTCAGAACTCCCATACTCAAATCCAGCAGCATCATACTCCTGAGTAGCAGAGATTACAGACATACATTACCATATCTAGAGAAACACACATTCTATGTATGTACTATATACATGTACACAAATAGGTACACATAAGATACCTATAGATTAGATGGAAATTCACAACGGAGGAGAAAAGAATAGGGACATCATTCTCATTTTATACATGGAGAAATTAAGATTTCAAGAAGCTATTTGTGGTGGGAAAATCCCTGACAGAATCTAGCAGCTAAGTGGCATATTGAAAAGTCAGTTCAAGTCAAGAAGACCTGGCTTCCAATCCCATTGCTACCATATACTGGCAGTGTGAGAATGTATAAGTCGCACTTAACCTTTCACTACCACAATTTCATCATCTGTAAAATAAGAAAGATTAGACTTGGAAGGGATCCCTAAGGTACCTTTAAACTCAAAATCTGTAAACTTATTTTATTGGAAGACCTGGGTTTGAATCCTGACTACACGCTTATCAGCTAAATAATCATGAATAAGTCAGAATTTTAGTTTGTTTAACCAGAAAATTAGCATCTTCATATTTGCATTGTCTGTCTCACAAGGTTTGTTATGAAATAGTACATAAGCTATACAAATATGGGTTCCCAGAATCACAGAATTTTGGGGTTAGAATGAACCTCTTGGCCATCTAGTTCAACCTATACCTGAACATGAATGGTATCCTCCAAAAGAGATATCTAGTCTTTACTTTTTATTATCCACGTGATCCTGAATAAACCTTCACATTCTTGGGTTTCCTCCTCTGCAAAATGAGGCAGTTGTACCAGATCTCTAAGGTCCCTTCCAGTTCTAAATCTATGACTTGACTAAGATGGCATGGCTGGGACTATAAGATGAAACCTGAACCCAAGTCTACTGACTTTAAGTCCCTGGCCTTTCTACTAGCCTCTGCAACACCTCAACTTACAGTGAAAATATTTTTCTTGCCTCCTCTTCCATGTTCTATATTCCAGCCAAAATGGACTTGCTAATTTCCTACCTCTCTGCCTTTGCATAGGCTGTGCCATGTACCTGGAATGTTGCCCTGTCCTCACCTCTGCCCCTTGCATTTCCTAACTAGCTCCCTTCAAGACTCAGCTGACGTAGTTACTTCCCGTAGGAACTCTTTCTTTGTGCCTTCCCTTCACTGTTTCGTATTTGTGTTTATTTATCAGTACACATGTGATTTCTGCCCAGTAGAATGGAAGAGTCTTGAGGGAAGGCTCTGTTTTGTTAGATCCTAGTATGTAGAACAGTGTCTAGAATATGGTGGGTGCCTAGTAAATACTTAGTGAATTAAGTTCACCTCTTCTATAGCACAAGATTGGGTTAAAATCTTCCCTCTATGAAGCTGGAGTTCCATCCCCAAAGGTACAGTGATAATACTAGACTAGGGAGAGAACTCTAAACTATGCAGGGAACTTCTGGAATATTCAAATTATTTCATTGGCTTTTAATTTTACATTTTCTTTTTTTTTTTTTTAATGTAGTTTTCTGATTTCCTCAATGTGGTATAGTGGAAGTTTGGAATCAGAGGAACTAAGTTCTAAACCCATCCTCTACCATTTAATATCTATGACAAAGAATAAATCAGTTAACCTCCCTGGGCCTTAGTTTACTCTTCTATAAAATGAGGCAGTTAGACCAGATGGCCTCTAAGGTCCCTTCTGATCCCATGAACAATCTCTGCTTCCCCTGTCCGTCATTCTTCCTCTTACCTCCCTCTCCCTCCACTAATGTTTTTCATCTGAGCTTCATTAAGAGAGCTCTGTAGTGGTGTGTCCTGCCCTCTGTCCAGGATGGCCCTGTTTGTTATAAAGAGACCTGTTCTTCCTATAGAATATGGGACCTCGAGTAAAATCCATTAATGGCTGGAGGCCTCATTTTCATTCCACACCTGACAAACCAAACACCTCATAAAGGCAGCTGGGCAAGTAACCGGCTCTACTTTGAGTCTGTCTGGATTTTTCTTAACAAGCTTTTTTTTTCTTTTTTAAAGCAACATCAGCTAAAAAGAATAGGCTCCAGGTCATGTTCTCTCTCTCTCTCTCTCTCTCTCTCTCTCTCTCTCTCTTTCTCTCTCTCTCTCTCTCTTTCCCCCTCTCTCTCTCTCTCTCCCTCCCTCCCTCTCCCCCTCTCTCTCTCCCATCTCTCTCTCTCTCCTCTCTCTCCCCACTCCCTTCCCCCCTCTCCCTCTCCATCTCTCCCTCTCTCTCTCCTTCTCTCCCTCTCTCCCTTCCTCTCCCTCACCCTCTCCTTTTCCCTCTCCCTCTCCCTCTCCCTGTCTCTGTCTCTCTCTGTCTCTGTCTCTGTCTCTGTCTCTCTCTCTCTCTCTCTCTCTCTCTCTCTCTCTCTCTCTCTCTCTCTCTCTCTCTCTCTCTCTCACACACACACACACACACACACACACACACACACACACACACAGAGTTCATAATTGTGGCCTGGTGAGATAGTTCTGAAAGGCAGGCTCAGGATGGAAAGTTAATTTTTTACTCAAATGGGGATACAGATCACTAATGCAGACCAGAGCTGGATTGCAAACATTCTCTCAGCAAAATAAAATAAAAGCCATTGCAGAATTAATGGGATCTGACTCAAACCAGTTTTGGGGGGAGGAACACAACTTCCCCCAAATCAGCTCCCAACTTGACTCCCACCCCCATCTTTTGTCCATAGAAAGGAATACACTCTTTCCTTAAGGAAATATTTCAAAACAGCCCTCCCTCCCCCTTCCAAAAGTGCAGAATTTATGGTAACAGATAATTAACAACAAATGACAAACCATCTAGGCAGTAAAGGTCCCTGGCTTTGGTTGCCAAAATAATGGTATCGAATTCCAAGATAAACAAAGACGTGTGCCGCCTGCCATTAACACTAGGGCAGGGTCAGGATGGAGGGATGTAAAGTAGTTCCCCAAACACCATCAAAGGTCACTATGGGGGAAAACAGCCTCCCAGAGCCGGGTTATTTCCAGTCAAGACTCAGCTCAACTGCTACCTCCTGCACAAGGCCTTTCTCAATTTCCCTACCTCCTTACAGTCTTTATTACTATCCCTTCCCCTGACCCTCACTCAAAAACACTTTGTCTTTTTAACTCTGTACAACAGTTTTAACACCACAAAGATGTAAGCTCCTTGAGGACATAGCCTGTTTCATTTTTCTCTTTTCATCCCCAGAAACTAATATTATATTCGACACATAGTAAGTACATAATAAATGCTTGTTGAACAGTAAATGCTTAATAATTGTTTGTAGAATGGATTCCATGGAATCTCCCAGGGGAGCTCCCAAACTCATATTTCTGGGATTCACTGAAAGACCTTTGAGAGAGGGAAGGAGGGACAGAATAGAGAGAGGAGAGAGAGAGAGAGAGAGACAGAGAGAGACAGAGAGAGAGACAGAGACAGAGACAGAGAGAGAGAGAGAGACAGAGAGAGAGAGAGACAGAGAGACAGAGAGAGACAGAGAGAGACAGAGAGAGAGAGAGAGAAATAGAGAGAGAGAGAGAGAACAAGAAAGAAGAGGAGGAGGAGACTATCCAAAAGAATAAGAGAGCTCAAATAGAAAGATAGACTGATCCTGTAAAACACTAGCCCATTTGACTCGACTGTTGGTGTTAAGTTGTTGTGCTGAGAGATACACAGAAAGACTAGATATTTGCAAAATGATACATTCTGTGTGCTCAGAAGTAATTTACCGACTCTCCCGGTCTCCATCGCTAAAGTCAATTCCAACACCAGGGACACTTTAAATATAGGAATTATAAAATTTTCAGCTTGCAAATACATCCAATAATTTACACTCCCTCATCCTCTCCCCACAGTCTCCACAATATACTTTAAGAAACTCTTTTGTACAAGAATAGATTGATGGGAATCTTTCTTCAAGAGTCATTCCTCTAGTGTGTGTTACATATACATTGTTACTTGGGACAGTGGAGTGTTACTGTTGTAATGAAACCATTCCATTCTCTTCCTTTGGTGTCTTTTGAGTATGTTTGTAGATGCTAGACTACCAAAATGGTGGGGGAAACAGTAAAAATCCAAGCTATAAATATGCCTTATCGAACACCTCTATAAACCAGTGAAATGCTTCCTTTTTAAGGAAATTAGTATAGGTTCATAGATTCCGAGCTGGAAGAAGATGGTTGAGGACATTCTACTGCTAGGTGGCAAAACACTATACTACGTCAGGAGTGAGAAAGACCCAACCTCAGACCCTTCTGCTCTCAGATACTTCCTAGCTGTGTGGCCCTGAGAAATTCACCAATTAGTCTGTCTGCTTCAGTTTCCTCATCTGTAAAATGAGGTATAATAACGGCACCTACCTCACAGGTTTGTTGTGAAGATCAAATGAGATAATATGTGTGAAGCACTTAGCAGAGTGCCTAGCCCACATTAGGCACCATATAAATGCTTATTTCCTCCCTCCCTCATTTTACAGATAAGACAATGAAGTTCATACAAGGTCATACAGATAGCGCAATACCAACAAGATAGTAAAGAGATACCACTTAATGAAGACACTCTCTCTTCTCGAGCTTCCTTCCAAAACATGTATGTTCACAGAATGCTTTTAGCTAAGTATGAAGTAAGAATGGAAGGTTAGAAATTTTTTTGGCCTCTGTAACTTATTTTTATTATTATCATGAAAGCTAGAATTTATATAAAGTTTGTAAAATGCTTTACATGTGTTATTTCATTCAAGCAGCAAGTCAATTAATCTGAAAACTGAAACTGCCAAGAAGGTAAGAGAAAACATCTTCATTTCCTCATCAAGGCCAAAAGAATTCTTCCCAGTATGAGAATTTTAGACCTGAAAGAAATTGTAAAATCTAGAGCATCAATTCCCAAAGTGTGGTCCATGGATGCTTGGGGTACCCAAGATCCTTTCAGGGGACCCACCAGAATTATTTTCATAATAATGCCAAGACATTATTTGCCTATTAAAGTACTCCTCCCTTTTCAAATTATGTCTGTGAGACCAGATTTTCTTCATATATTTTGACCAAAATAATATATCACAACCAATTGAATCCAGAAACAAACACTAATAATCCTGCCATCTTCTATTAAGCCAGACATTACGGAAATTTGCAAAAAATAAGTAAAACAATGCCTCTCCTAAATTTCTTCTCTTTTGGAAAATACAAGTTTCTTTCATAAAATATGTGATCTATGCCCATTGCTTTGGTATTATTTTAAATGAGTTAATAAATATTTATATTAATTATATTTATGCAATATAATATTGATTGATTGACATATAAATATAATATTCAATATAATACATATCAAATATATAAATATAACAAAATATAATTATTCTATAATATTTAAATATGCATATTTAAATTATCAGCTTTAATGTCTAATTTGGCTGAGATATTGCTAGATCTAATGTACATAAACAAAAGTACATCAGCGTCCTAAATCAATTTTAAGAATATAGAAGGATCCTAAGACCAAAAGATTTAAGAGTCTTCTCTAGAGAATGCCACCTCAAAGACACATGGAAGACTTATTGAAAGTCCAGTGGATCAGAGACTTCTGCCGTCTGATTGAGAGAACACCACTAAACAAAAGAGAAATTTTCAGATGGGTTTGATCCATTCTGATTCACTGAACATTTCCATATCTGGTACTTGAAGAATAGGTATTTGCTTTTATCCTAGCAGCCTCATCATCATCACCATCATCCTCACCACCACCATCATCATAATCACCACTGTTGTTATGATCAAGAAGTCTACGATTTGTTCCAAAATTCTGCAAATGTTATCAAGCACACAGTATTTGGTTTGAATTTTTGTTCCTGTTGCTGCTGCTATTAATTTCAAAAGAAGATGAGGGAACACAGGAAACTTTATAAAAACATATTTATTTGCATGTTTCTACACCTCTACTAGGATACAAGTTGAAAATAAAATCTTCAGAGAAAAGAAATTACAAAAGAATACGACGAGCCAAATGACAGTAAGTATACCAAAACTTTATTTCTGCAGCCTTGGTGTTTCTATCTGGACCCAGCTACTAAGCATTTTTATTTTTACAACATGACAAACATTCTTCTCCATAGAAATATGGGCAGGTTTTTCAGAAACATTATGGAAAACCAAACCAAAACTGGTAACATACCAATCTAACGGATAAAAATGGAGAGACATGGTATGGAGAGAGGAAAGGAATGGTCAAAAGAAATTCTCACTAATAAAATGATCTCCTAAGTCTTGGGAGAGGGGAAGAGTCAGGTTCTTCCACTATTGATATGGAAAAGCAGCTGGACTATCCCAGTAAAAGGTTGGCCTTGAAGTCAGGAAGACCTGGGTTCAAGTCTAATGGTTGTTGTCCTTTGTTTTCAAAGAGGACCAAAATGACATTACATAAGTCTAATAAAGATATGCTGGCTGACCTTGTGACCCTAGGCAAGACATTTAATATCTAGTGACCCAGGAAAGTCTGTAAATTTCAAGTCGCAGATGAATCATCCATCTGTATAATCTGTGGAAGGAATTCTCACACCAATGAAATTAGAAATCAAAATACCAACATATAAAAAAGAAAAGGAAACACAATTTTAAAATTAGAACTTGTTACCTGTGACACAGGCACTTTGAGAAATTGGTGAGTTTTGTTTGTTTCTAAACCATCTTTCCAGAGATGATATTCTAGTTCTGAAAAACTAAAATCTACAATTAGCATCTCCATAGTACACCCACTATTGTGTGACTGATTTGGCTGGCTTCAACAGTTGCATATTACGATTAAGATGTTCTGACCCAAAGACTAAAAAACAATAACGAAACATACTTGGGAGAACAGGGCATAACAACTTGATGTTCTTTCTGAATTTAGGGAGAGAGACATCTTCAGCATCTAGTTACATATCTCAACCATGCTTGTACTTCTGAAAATCTTGATAACAGACAATGGAGGAACACGGTACAGCAGAAAGAAAGCTGGATTTGTTTTCTGAGGATGCATGTTCAAATCTAGTCTCTGCTCTGCCTTGTAGAACCTCAGTCAAGTGACTTCATGTCCCTGGGCCAGTTTTTACTCATGTGAAAAACAAGAGGATTGGACTTGATGACCTCTGAGCTCCCTTCCTACTCTTGATCTACCATTCTTTGAATATGAAATTCAAGAGCTCGAGACTTGGGAGTCAGAATGACCTGGGATCAAATCCTCCCTTAGGCACATACTGGCTGTGTGATCTTGTGCAAATTCCTTAACTCCTGTTGCTCTTCATTTCCTCAACTATGAAAATGAGGCTAATAGCCATGAGAATCAAGTGAGATAATGCACATCAAATACTTTGCCAGACTTAAAGTGTCATACAGATATGAGCTATTACCATTAACTGAATAATCACAGACTTAATTCATATGTTCCCCCAATTCTAACGTCAGTTGATCTAGTATTTATTTAAGCACTGATTATATGTCAGGACAGCCAGACAGCCAAACAAAAATGGTGCGTCCTGTTACATAACAAAGCCAGACCTTGAAATGCAAATCCAAAAGACCCCAATTGGGGGATTGCAGGGGAGAGGAGGTCTAATTTTGGTGATGCTTTAAAAAAAATGCTGGAACACAAACAAAGAAATCCACAGTAAAGGAACAAAGCTCTGAAACAAAGTCTGACTGTCATGGACCACAAGGCATTTCCCCAGTGGAGCATACAGAGAAATATTTTTTTTAAGAAGGAAAGACAGAAAAAATATCCGGTGTGTATGAATGAATGAATCCAAGCTAAAAGGGGAAATTGAACATCTCCAAGATGAATAAGAGATTGGAACCATTAAGGAGAAAATTATGACCATGAGAATGCCTAGTGCAAAACAAAATTATGGTGATAAACACAAGCCATAGCAGCTCACCAGCAACAGAGGGCTGTGAAAAACACCAACGGTAGCCAGCCCAAGAACCCTCAGAAGGACTCTCCAGGTTATTCTTAACATGCAATTTTTCAGAGTTCAAGACTGATGAGAAGGGTATTCTGTTGTGACCATAACACCCACCCTTGTGGATTGATAGTAACCTTCTGGACTACAGCTGATGTGAGGTATTTCTCTGCTCCCAATCACCACTGCTATCCTCCATGATCTCCCAATACTCCCACCATACTTGAATTTTATTTTTAACATAGTGGATAGGGAACAAGACTTGGGGTCCGGAAGGCCCAAGTTTGAATCCCCTCTTCAGACACTTAATAGCTGTGTAACCCTCATTTTCACTTAACTTTTGTCTGCCTCAGTTTCTTCATCTGTAAACTGAAGGTGGTAGTGCCTAATCACAGGATTGTTATAGGAATGAAATGAGATTTTGTAAAGCACTTTGCAAACCTTAAAGCACTCTATAAATACAAGCCATTATTATTATTTTCAGTGCTATGTTCTTGCTTCCCTGAGGTTAATCAAAGGGAGAACAAGGGTGAGGTTTACCCAGGATAGATAAGCTCTGATCTTCCTCAATGGAGGGAATACCTACACATATCCATGAAATCAGCAGTTCTCTGGAGTTTGGGAGTCTTTTCTGGTTTACAGAGGAATCAAAAGAGAAAAAGAGATGATTCTGACTCTCAACTGACATCTTTAGATATCTTTTTAACCTTAAGACCTTATACAATCGAGAAGAAGAAAAGTCTAGAAGTTGAAATATGAGATCCCCAAATAGGAGAGTGAAATGCTTTGTTTTTAAGCAAATGGAGAAATATTTTAAAGCTTGTTGGGTGTTGATCCACCTTTTCTGATTCCATTTATAGACTCAGAAATAAAAAAGGATCTTTGATAACATCTAGACTTACTCTCTCATCATAAAATGTCATAACTGAAGCAGAAGGAGGTTCCAGGAATAGTCTAAAGTTATGCAGCCAGTCAATAGCTGAACCTGGACTAGAATCCACCTTTCCAGATTCCTCGTTCTTTATATTGCCATGCTGAACAGGGCCTTTTGGGAGAACTTTGGAGACATGAGAGTGTCTTTCCCCACATTTTCAAAGTAGACTTCTCCCCATCCCCCAACACTGATTTGAAATGGAAATCTCTTTTTTGAAATTAGTGTAACATAGCTACAGAGCTAAGAGTTTTCTCTAGAGTTTCCTGCTTTGGGGTTGATTTCCTTCTAACAGTGAAGTACATTTGGACACCCCCTGGTGATATAGCTTAAAAGGCAGCAATGAGTGGCAATTCAAATATATGTATGCATAAAATATATATCTCAACATACATATATGTACACATATATACATGTTTATGTATTTGTGTGTTTTATATATGTATATTATACAAAATATTTACATTACATACATGTAAATAGATTTGCATAGATGATAAATGTGTGCATACATTACATAGATAGGTGTGTGAATATGTTTCAGATTTTATATCTGTTTAATATAGATATATGCGAATATGTTTTAATCTGGGCCTATTGGTTTAATGAGTTCAAGGTATGGAAAATTTCTTCTATAAATGAAGTTTATCTGTACCTTTTGGTCAATTTCTCAGGGCACTGGAAAGGTAAGTGACTTATTCAGTCACTCAGTCAGTATGTGTTAGATGTAGTATTTGAAATTAGGTCTTCCATGTTCCTAGGCCAGCCCTGTAACTCGCTACAGCTACACTGTTAGAGATTAATAACATTAACTTGTTTTATGGAGTACTTCTTGGTTTCCAAAAACATCTTCCTCAGAACGCCGTACAACTGCAAATACTAGCCCCATTTTACAGATGAGGAAATTGGGACCTGAAGAGTTAATATTTACCCCAAATCACCTGACAAGATAATGTCAGATCTAGGATCTGAACTCATCTTCCCTGACTCCAGGTCTAGAAGGCTTCTCAGGATACAACACTGTCTCCCTTAATTAGATGAAACCCTGAGAAAGTTGAAGTTTCACACAAGCAAGTAAATTTGTGTAAGTCATACACTTCCTTCACACGTTAAGAAATCTGGAAACACTAGGAAGTCTAGTAATCTGAAAATTTTCTGAGAAAACAAGGTAATAGCTGTATTGTTAGTTCTGTCAAGGGAAAGGCTAGACAGAACCTGGAGAACATTGTACAGAATAACAGTAACTTTGTGCGATGACCAACTTTGATAGACTTAGATCTTCTCGGCAACGCAATGAGCGAAGACAATTCTAAAAGACTCACAATGGAAAATGCTATTCACATCCAAAAAAAGAACTATGGAGTCTAAACGCAGATCAAAGCATATTATTTTCTCTTTTTTTTCCTTTTTCATGGTTCTCCTCTTTTGTTCTGATTCTTTTTTCACAACATGACTAATGTGGAAATATGTTTGATATGATTGTACATGCATAGCCTATATCAGATTGCAAGATATCTTGGGGAGGGGAGGAGGGGGGAAAATTTAGAACTCAAAATCTTATAAAAGTGAATGTTGAAAGCCAAAAATAAATTAATTAATCAAAAGGGGAAAGGCTAGAAAACTACAAAAGAACCGTATTTCAAACAATTTCTCATTAGCCCACTGATAATCGTTATTTCCACATAGAGAAGTTTGATGTTTTCATATGTTAAATGCCAAATGTCTTCTTAAGACATTTTAAAAAGTTTTAAGGTAGGCTCTCTCCACCACAAAATAAGTAACAAGACATAAGTAACAATAACTCTTCTCACTACACCATTCATTTAGAAGACTCTGGGAAAACTACAAGAGCTGGACCCAAAGCAGTTAGAGTGAGAGGTGGAAAGCCCAGGGAGCTAGGCAAACAACAGATGGGTTACAACAATGCCTGCTGATAGCATGGCCACATCCAGAGAGAAGGATGAACTGCACACTTTGGTGTGGTTTTTTTCTTCCCTTCTACACAGCTTTCATTTTCTTTTTTTAGGTAGTAATGGATTGTTGAAGAAGAAGAAGAAGAAGAAGAAGAAGAAGAAGAAGAAGAAGAAGAAGAAGAAGAAAAGGAGGAAGAGGAAAGGAGGAAGAAGAAGAAGAAGAAAAGGAGGAAGAGGAAAGGAGGAAGAAGAAGAAGAAGAAAAGGAGGAAGAGGAAAGGAGGAAGAAGAAGAAGAAGAAGAAGAAGAAGAAGAAAAGGAGGAAGAGGAAAGGAGGAAGAAGAAGAAGAAGAAAAGGAGGAAGAGGAAAGGAGGAAGAAGAAGAAGAAGAAGAAGAAGAAGAAGAAGAAGAAGAAGAAAAGGAGGAAGAGGAAAGGAGGAAGAAGAAGAAGAAGAAAAAGAAAAGGAGGAAGAGGAAGAAGAGGAAAGGAGGAAGAAGAAGAAGAAGAAGAAAAAGAAAAGGAGGAAGAGGAAGAAGAGGAAAGGAGGAAGAAGAAGAAGAAGAAGAAAAGAAGAAGAAGGAGAAGAAGAGGAGAAGGAGGAGGAGAAAATGATGATAACAATTTTCTCAGACAAAAATCACAGAATTTCAAGCTCAGCCCCCATCTTACTCTGTTTTGTGGTCTAGTAAGCATCCTCAGAATTAACAGAATGAGGCACACTAATACATAGAAACATCTTCACCCAGGGGAGCCAGTAATTCACTTTTGAAGCCCAAGAGTCAAAGCCCTGACACTAGTGCATTGTTGGAGAGGGGAAAGAGGTTATGAAAGGTATTGAGACCTAGCTCCATTCCTAGTGTCCTGTCATAGTTATTCTTAGAACTCTTAACTATTTCTCCAGACATAAAGTATGGAGAGCTAAAGCATCCAAAATATTCCAGGGAAAATGAGATACTTCTGTTTTATAGATTTAGAGCTAGAAAGAACCATGGAGGTCATGTGGTCCAACCTCCTCATTTTATAGATGAGAACACTGAAAGTCAGAGAAGTAGATTGTTTTGCCCAAGGTCTCACAATTAGTAAGCTGCACAGGAGAAACTCAAGAGGTAGTGAGGTCATGTAGCAGATAGAGTGCCAAGTCTGGTGTCAGAAAAACTTATCTTCTCAAGTTCAAATATGGCCTTGAGCATTTACTAGCTGTGTGACCCTGGGCAAGTCACTAAGCACTGTTTGTCTCAGTTTCCTTATCTATAAAATGAACTGGAGAAGGAAATGGCAAACCACTCCTGTATCTCTGCCAAGAAACCCCAAATGAGGTCACAGAGTAGGACATGACTGAAAACGGCAAAATAACAACAAAGAGCAGATATTCAAACCCACAACCTTTGACTTCAGAGGCTAGTAAAACTCCACTGTAACAAAAAATATAATTTGAATATTGAGTTCTTAGTAAATGCAATATTCACCATTTCCAAAAATTAAAATCAATGTTCTCGATCAGGCACTTATCATATAAACACAATTAAGAAAAAGAGAAATCGAAATTCTTAGGGAAATTCAATCAATCCTTTAATAACAATGTACAACCATGGACCCTGTCCCAATGATGCAAAGATACAGACCACTCCCAATGAAAACTGTTACTTCCTTTTGAATGTATAATCAAACAACCAGCTGATATCTATGGAACATTAATGACATTCCCAGAAATATGGCTTCCGATCCAAAGACGGAGCAGTAACCAGAAGTCTTTGTATATGGGGAAGGGGGGAGGGCAGGGTTTGGCTCTCAGAATTCCATGAAGTTTCTGCACTGTTGTAGGAGAGTCCACTTTTTGAGGAAGGGGCAGATATGTGGACATGATCAGGTCTGTAGGTGGTTTTAGGGTAGGAGAAAGAAGCTCCCCAGCATGGTGCTCTTGGCATCTTCTCAACCTCCCTGCCCTGAGGCAAGGCCTTTTGCTCTGCCTAGTTATAACTGCCCAAAAGAACTTAAAATGTAGGAGTCAAAATATGTGCTAGTGTGATATAAAGCTAATTAACAAATATGCTGTACGTGTGTCAAATGAATGGTACAGACAGTAAGAGAACAAGGGAGGAAAAATGTACCGTGGGATGAGATGGTCAAGGAAAGCTTTCTGAGACATGTTAAGAACTGGGATGGGCCTTGGATCAGGGCTAGGAATTTGGTAGGCCAAGAGAAAAAGAAGAGAGGAGATTGGAACTATGCAGAGTAGTGTGAAGAAAGGCTGAGATTTGGAAATTCTCAGAGAATAGGGAAGTCAATATAGTAAATGCGGAGGAAAAATTTGGGGACATAATAAAAAGCCCCGAATGCCGACCTTAGGAGTTGATTATGATATGATGCTTCAGCCAGTCTACAACTGTATTATTGTTATTTACAATAAACTACACTAATTCTCAACTCAGATGAATCTTAGAATGTGCTTCTTGCTTTTACAAATCACAACTCAGACCTCAGACACTAGCTTCATGACCCTGGGCAAGTCACTTAACCCTGTTTGTCTCAGTTTCCTCATCTATAAAATGAACTCGAGAAGGAAATGGCCAACTACTCCTGTATCTCTGCCAAGAAAACCCCAAATGGCTTTACAAAGAGTTGGAGACAATTGAAATGAATGAACAACAACAAAATTACCTATTGTTAAGGAGATATTGGATTATATCTGTGATTTTATTAGTATAAGGAACTTCCAGGTTGAAAAGCTCCCTCTACCAATGCAGGCTGGCACCTTTTCTACTACTCAGAAAACATCAATAGGCTAAGTGACTTGCACAAGGTCACACAGCCAGCACATGCCAGTGGCAAGATTTGAACCTAGTACTCATCTGACTTTGAAGATGGGTTTCTATCTACTACATATATTTCTTGCCTCTCATACTAGTTGAGGAAGGACAAATGGTAATCCTGGGGTCCTGAGGTTTCATTTGGTTTCCATAAGCCAGTTTCTAAGAACTTTATCCAATTTCCTCATGCCTTAACATTCCTGACTGGGACTGAAGCCAACAAAGTTCTTAGCTATTTTTTGAATGAAAGGTGCCCAAACTGTGCAAAGCAGAGCTCTAATAAAACCCAAATTCTGACTTCTACATAATTCTACCTTATACATTGGAGGAAAAATTGAATGATTATGAAAAGTACAATACGGCCCCCAGATCATATTAAAGAGATCGTGCAGTTCTATTCACTCACTTTACAGATGAGGAAACTGAGGGCCAGACAAGAGAAGTTACTTACCCAATGTCACACAGATAATAAGAGTTGGGACTTGGCCCTACATCTCCTGTCTCTCACCCAGGGCCCTTGCCACACACCCACTATAATATTTATGTCTTATTTAGGGAAAAAAAAAAACATCTAATCAATCAACAAGTAACATTTTCCTACCAAAGGCATAAATTAAACTATTTTCCAAAACCACTTTAAAAAAGCACTTCTGATTTAGAGACTCCAGATATCTCAAAATTCACAGTTCTTGGGCAAGGTTTTAATTGCAGTCTTTCTTTGCAACGATTTTGCGTGTGCCTGCTCTTTTACTCTCCTTGCTTTGCAGACATCTCATCACAGGTAATGGTGTTGGCTATGGAGATAATGCCCACAGAGCAAAATCGTGGTATTCTCACCAACTCTCCAGGGTCACGGATAACACCTTTTTTATTTTCTTAGTGTGTCGAAGTTTAAAAGGTTTCGGTTTTTTGCTTTTTTTGTTGTTTTTTTGTTTAAAGGCCAAGAAAAGTAAAGACTAAAGAAAGAGCTTAGGACTTAGGTCCCCAGTTTGATTCTACCCAGAGTGGCCAAGGCAGACGAGCAACTTTCTAACATTCCCACCAGACACTGGGAAGGGTCTGAAACAGTGGACGTGGGGCCTTGAATAAACAATGGGGAAGGGGACCGCCTGCCCCACTCTGCTGGAAGCTCAGAAGAGCTGAGGCGGATTCTAGAAGAGTTTAACTAAATCACAAATACACAACTAGGGGGATTAAGGATGCCAGGGTTCAAAATGACTCCTGGCCCTGTTAGTCCCCAAGCTTAGGTCTCCCCTATTACTTTAAGAGTGTGAGGAAGAAGGAGAGTCCAAGGGAAAAGCACTGTTTCTTGAGACTAACTGTTCCAGAATTCCCTAATCCTGTCCCCTTTATTGTTAATGGAATGGGGCAGGCCAGCACACTTTCTACTCACCAAAGGAAAGACAATGGATTCAGTAATCACTGCACAATTAGTCCCAATTAGACCTATTTCACAGCTGAATGTAAAAGGGTAGGAAGGGTGGGGAGGGGGTGGGGAGAGGAGGAGGGGGTGGGGAGAGGGGAAGGGAGAGTCAGGACTGTTTAAATGTTAAAGAAAGATGTGGTTGGGGGAGGGGACAGCAAAAGCTTACACATTACTGTCGAGATCAAATTTCCAGTCTTAGCTGCAGCACTGAGGAGTTGTGTGACCCTGGACGAGTCACCTAACCTTGTCTCCTGCATCATCCTAATTGCCTTATAATACTCCCCAAGGATGCTCTGAGGCTTTTTAAGATAGTACATGGGACAGAACATTGGAAAAAAAAGGTAAGAGATTGAAGTTATCGATAACCAATCTGCTTTGCCTCACTTCATCTCCCTGGCAGAATTCCCTAATTTTTTTTTTCCCTGAAAAGTTCGGTTATTTGCTGTTTTTTTTTTTTAAATTGCTTTCTACTCTTGATAAAAAAAAAAAAATTTAAAGACCATGAGGATTACTTACATATGTACATGCGGAGGCTGGAACCTGCTCTGGTTGATGTTGTAGTGAGTGAAAGCCTGGGTTGGGTTCGAGCTGTACTCATCCACAGTGATGGTAACTTTGCCCTGAGAAGGGATCCCATGTGCCATCCTTCCTCCTTATAGTCATGAGCACTTCACAACTTTCCAGAGCAAAGGATGGGAGCAGGCATTGTGTGTTGCAGCCAAAGACGGGACCCGAGAGGCAACTTACTCATCAAGGCCGTGAATTTCTAAAAGCAAGAAAATTTTAAAAATTTAAAAAAAAAAAAGATACTTCACTGAAAAGAACTTCCAACTTGGCCAATGTGATGAGAGAGAAATCCTGCCCCAGACTCTGAGATTTCATGGATAACTGTGGAAGTCAACCTTGGGAAACTAGATTAATTCTACGCGAATATCATTTTTTTCCAACTTATTTTCTCCCTTTGAAGCTAATTTTGTGGGGCGGTTATTTAAAGCAGGATACTTTCGGCCACAGTCAGATCATCTCAAAGGTGAACCCAATCTTTCATTTTAATTGTACCACTTACATGAATTACCAATATGGGCACATTCACAACTCAGGTTGAACCTAATTTTTTAAAGGTTCATATTTTATGAGTCTTTTACTAATTTTTTTTATTAGCCCTAAGATTTTATTGGTATAGGAAACTCTCAGACAAGGGAATTCCCTCTATTAATGCATATCAGCACCAGTCCAGCAATTTAGCGGTCTTACAGATCTGCCTGGGGCTATCAAAGATTAAGGGACTTACCCAGGGTCACACAGCCAGTGTGTGCCACAGGTCTTTCTAACTTTGATCTCAGCCTTCTATATCATTAAGCTAAATGGCCTCTCTTGTTTCTAATTATTTACACTCAACTGAAAACCCTGAAATTCACGAGGTTACACCTTTTTTACAAGTCTGTCTACACAGTGTTGTTGCTTAAGAGGCTTGTTTCTTGTTGGATTAATTTCACTTTCTCTCTTCACATCTTGAAACTCAGTGTTGCCCACAGGCATATACAATAAAACAATGAATGGAAAGTGCTATTTCATTTTTATTTAGGTAAGTGTGTACACATATACACACATATATGTGTAGGTATATGTGTATAGTTATACATATGTGCATATATGTATGTGCTTACACACATGTATGTACAAGTGTGTGTATGACTACACAAGTGTTTACATGCATATATGTATTGTATGTTTGTTTCATTCTTGAAGGAAATCAGAAACTTAAGCATAATATACATCCCAGTTAAATAATGTTCCACTAGCAAAAGCAAATGCTGACATCCCCATATAATAATATACTTTCTTCTGGTTATAAAGATAAGTATAATTTCGTTAAGCTAATGAGAATACCACAGGCTCACTCAGTAGGAAAGTAAAACACACCTATGCTTGGTCCACCACTTGGAATGTACTGGTCACCTGGGATCTCTGTAAAGTGATGGGTGTGTGTGTGTGTACGTGTGTGTGTTGGGGGAGGGCAGTGTACCACTATATCATTTATGGCAAGTATCTAATTATGTTTCACCTAATTCGTGGAGCTACATTGGTTATTAGCTTTACGCATTTGGGAAGGAACGAAGAAATGCCTCTGACCTCTGGTCATTTTTGTTTAAAATGTTGACATATGTTGATCTGCTGTTGGAAAGAGGATCTCTCTGTGTTTGGCTCAGAGATATTTTCAAATGCAAAGACCTATACCAAACTCTTGAGATGGTTCAGAGCTCCAGACCAAACACAGATACACAAAGACACACACACACACACACATGCACAAACTAGGCAGCATTTTTCTGAAGGCAACAAGCCTTGTTCTAAGCTCCTCAGTTCAAAACGTGTTTGCCATGTGTTCCATTAAAGCTTCGGCAGTCTTTGCTGGAATCTAAAAAATAATATTTAGAATGCTAAGATTGGATTTAAATTTGGCATAGAACACCTCAAACACCCCGCAAAAGGCAGATGGTTTGCCATAGGCCATTTATTTTATTATTTTACAACCCCAGGCCTGTGTAGCCTTCCATATGCTATCTGGGCTAAGACATTCCACAGCAATCCACTCAAATCATTTGCCTCCTTCCTATTAGCAAGGCAGGCTAAATAACATCCACCTTGCCTTCTCTGCTAATAAGCAATCACACTGTCCCTGCCAAGAGATGAATCACTTGTGACTTGGCATCTTGTGGGGACCATCATCTCAGGGCTCTCTCTCTCTCTCTCTCTCTCTCTCTCTCTCTCTCTCTCTCTCTCTCTCTCTCTCTCTCTCTCTTCTCCCCCCCCTCCCCCCCATGTCTCTGTTTGTCTCTCTCCTGACTTTCTTGGGACTTGCTCCTAAGAGAAAGGCCCACCAGCTTCAGACTCCAGTTTTTGGTCCCTATTCGTGTAATGTAAGAGATCCATAAGAACTGCTTACAAATGATCATGTCACCAGTCTCCATACCAAGTTTGCAGCTGTTTCCTTAACTTCCCGTTACAATTATATTTTGCTGTTATTTTGCATAACAGTAACACACAACACCTGCTTGAAATTGCAGTCCTGCTCTAAGTACTGTAATTCTCTTTTGAGATACAAAGTAGCAAGACGCTATGCAGGGAGAAGGGCCATAATTGCACTGTACGGCAAAGTAAATACAAATGGAAACATCTTCCTGTTACAAAAATGACTGTCATTAAAAAGAATGTTAGCCATCAAAACTCGGAGGAGGAAAAAAACACACATTTTCATACTGTGGGAACTTAGTGCTTGCATAAATTAAAGAATGGTATGAAAATTACATGCAATTCTTATTCCTCACCATCAGATCCTATTGTGTAACATACAGAATGTAAAGAAGCAAAGGAAAACCGTCCTTTCTGCCCAGACTCCTAAGACCTCTGAATAAAACGGTTTGGCTTCCTAAGTCCAAGAAACAGCTGAAATGTTACATCTATTTCCTGGGGAGGTAACTTACTAATTAAAATGAATTATACATAGCTTTTTTAAATATTTAGGAAGCAGCTTGCAGTAGTTACCGCATCCCTTACCCCTTCTAGTCTCGAACATTTTAAAGGTGCAAAGAGAGATAACTTAGATGAAACAGAAATCATTTGCCCTCTTTCAAAGGGGCAGCAGAATCCTGACTTCACCTCCACAATCCCCCTCTGATGGGTGAACATTTGTAAATTTCCGTACCTCTGCCCTCATGAGCCAAATAGAACAGCCTTTCATTAGCACAAGACCATGTAAGTTGCAAAGGCTGAATGGGTGGTTACAGACTCATTTGAATTTGTCTTCACTGTGTTCTTTTTTCAAATGTCTTATCGGAACAGTGCACCTGCAGCGTCTATCTTCTTTAATCTGGAGTCCTTTGAAGAGTAAGTGGCAGACTGAGGCAGAAGGGAACACTTCAAAACTTTCACAGATACCCTGACAGACAGTAGAGAAAAGGCTCATTTCTACTCCCCACTTTCCCTCCCCCCCCCAAACAACTGGGTGTTCACCTCATCACCTTCTCATGTAGCCATTTTCTAGAGAGCAAGGATGTGTATTGTGGTCCCCCAAAATCTTAGAAGCAGAAATGGGGTACATCTAATCCAGGGGAATGTAGCTAAAGTTATTACTGTGACACTTATAACAGCCATTCACCCCTATCATATTCATAAAACAGATTAACCCAAATACCAGATTTTTGCCCTTTTCTCACTTGAAGACAGCCCACATTCATTTTGTTCACATTAACACATTCTTCCACCACCACCCCCCAAAAGTAAAACCCTAGTTTGTGTCAGTAAGCCTCAAGAAAAATACAAAAAGGTGTAGACGGTGCCAAAATCCAGCGTGCTGGTGCCTGCTTGGTTATCTCTCTTGAAAAAATCATGTAAATCTATTTCCTATTTCCTAGATAGCAGCCACTTGTATTCTTCGGTTGTTCAATGAAGAATATTCATTTTCAGGAATCTGGTCAGAAGCCCTTTTAAAAGTCTGCCAGGAATTTAAAAATTTAAAGTAGGGGTTCAACGGCCCTCCCCCCAAAAATCCTTCAATAGGACAAGTGAGAAAGGGCAAGGCTGAGCATGGTACCTGTCCCAGCCTGACAGGAAAGTGGGTTGTTTTCTTTCTTTTTTTTTTCCCCACAGGAATGTCTGGGGGAGAAGAGACCAAGCAACATGCGAAGACTTTGCAGGCAACTTTGTCCAGCTTCCTCCCCACCCCACTTCAGTCCCTAATTATTTCTTTTTTTATTTCTCTCGGTGCTACAGTCAGACCCACACCAAGGATGCTCACTCACCCTTCGCTAGGAATGCGCTCCCAGCTGCAGAAGCAGAAAGTTAGAGAGCTGCAGAGGCACCAAAGCTTTCTCCCCCACCCCTCACCCCTAAATATACCCCACCCACACCCGAACTTGGGTCCAGCGCCAGGTACACCGAATATTTTCCTCTAGAAAGAGGGAAATCTCAGATTTGGGGAGTTTGAGAAAGGTTTACAACATAGGACTTAAAAGAGAAGGGGGACAGTCTGCCCCTGGCCCCCTGAGTGCATGCATGCACACACACACACACACACACACACTCTTACACACACACACACACCCCACCTCCTCTACAGGTTCACGTCCTGCTAGTACTGTCTACAGCTCCCCCTTTCCTTCCTGGTGAGCACTCGCTGGCTGCTGCTGCTGCCGCCGCTGCTTCGGCTGCTGCCGCCGCCGCCACCACCAGCAAGGTCGCTGCCGCCCCTCCTGCCACCCTGCCGCACTGGGCTCCGCTGTTGGGTGACTGCTCCTTCTTCCTTCCTTTCTCGCTACCTCCCTTTCTCTCTCTCTTTTCACCGGTCCCAGATTGATTGATTGCCATCCGCGCCCAATAGCTCTGACACCGCACCATCCCCGGTTTTGTACCAAGTCCCCCTACCCACCCGCCCCCTCAGCCCCCCCCTCCTCAACATTATGCCTCCCCAGCGGGCTCCGCTGCTCTGGGTTGGCATCCTCCTGATGGCCAATCCTAAATCGACCCTCGCCAGAGCCCCCCGGAGCCGTCGCCGCCACGGCCACCACCATCCACCCACTGCTGGGCTGGGGCGCCTCGCTTCTGTCCGAGGAGCAAGGAAGAGGGGGCACCACGAGGAAGGGACCTTTGCCGGTGGTGTACAGGGCCATAGGGAGGGTGGCAATCTTTTTCTTGCACTTAAAGTTTTTCCCAACCAGTTTCTGTTTGTCCTCGGTGCTTCACGATCAATGCACCTTTTTTTTGGCCCGCATTTGGACTTCCATGTGATGGGGGTCGGAGGTGGTGGTCAGAGGTGAGAGATGAGTTTTGGGGTGGAGTGGACACCGCGGGAAGGGGGGATCCTGGCTCGTCCGAGCCTTTGTGTATTTCGTCTCATCCCCCTACTCCCACCCGGGTGTCTCCACCTCCCCTTTACGGGAGAAAAAAACAATAATTGCCCTTTCCACCTCCTAGGCCGCAAGACCCTGGATTTGCAAGGCTTCCTAAGCCCTCCTTCGCTTACGGGGACCCTCCACCAGCAACTCCAGCTTCGGAATAAAAAGAAACAATCCCCGGCGATTTTTACTTTTCTTACCCCCACCCTCCACCCCCACCCCAAGCTGTGCTGCTTCCAGCACCCGCGGAGGGGGCGGGGAAGGCGACGGAGGAAGGAGTGAGGTTAGGGTGGAGGGGAAAGGGTGAGAAAAGATACACACACGCATGCACGCACGCACACACACACGCACACACACACACACGCACACACACTCACACAGCCACAGCCACGCGCGGGGCTCCCGGCGCAGAGCCGCACTGCCCCCCGATCACAATGCCTGCCGCTTTTCCTGTAACTGTACTTTGCATTGTGCC
The DNA here is from genome assembly GCF_028372415.1 of Notamacropus eugenii. Taxonomy (NCBI): domain Eukaryota; kingdom Metazoa; phylum Chordata; class Mammalia; order Diprotodontia; family Macropodidae; genus Notamacropus; species Notamacropus eugenii. The sequence goes on along the minus strand of NC_092877.1, from coordinate 20,722,274 downwards.
CCCCTGGCTGCCCGCCGCCGCGGCCGCCGCCGCTGTTGCCTTGGTCTCCGGCAAACACAATGCACCCCGGCCTAGCCGGGCCGTGCTCTAACATTATAACCCCGAGACTTTCTAGTAAACAGGCGGCCGAGCCAGCATCCCCACCCCCCATCTCCTCTGCCTCTCGCCGCCACCAAATCACTTCCCTTGCAGGGCTCCCTAGCCCCCCTCTTCCCCACCAACCCCCTTTCTTCCTCCACCCCCCGCTAGGAGAAAGACACCCTGGAGAGGTCGGGGTTGGGGGCGGGGGGCGCAGGGAAGGGAGCGAGAAAATGCTTAGTGGGGAAGAAGACAGCTCCTAAAAATAATTCTGTTCCACTCCTGGAAAACAAAACCTCTTGAAACGCTTATTCCGAGTCATACAAATTGCACTAAAGTCGCCTTATTGTTATTATTTTAAAGAGCAGCTAGGAGCAGACGCTGCCTGCTGCCTCAGATCCAGCCCCATCCTCTTCTACTTGTACATGACAAGGCACCTCTAACCCGCGGCTTTGTGTGTGTGTTATTTTTTTCCCCTTCCTTTCCATCTGATTCCACCACCACCACCACCCCCTCCCTTCTCCTCCTTCCCCGCTCCCTCCCACCACCACCCCCCCAACGGGGTAGATTACCTTTCTCTGGCTGGGATGTGGGTCTTGGAGATGCCTTCAGTGCTCTGAAAGGAGCCGATCCATAGGGGACTTGGAAAGAGCTGGTTAGAGAGAGGGAGAGAAGGAGACAGGGAGAGGAGAGAGGCGCTGGGGAGGTGGAGGTTGGTGGAGGCAGGGCAGAACCTTCGACCCTGGAGGTCCCACCGGCTGGCAGGGTTGGGAATGAGAGGGAGAGAGGGAGAGAGGGAATGAGAGCAGCCTCGATCTGAGGAGAAAGAGAGCTAGGGAGAGAGGGAGAGGGAGAGAGGGAGAAGGAGAGCGAGAGGCGAGCTGGAGGAGGGAGCAGAGCAGTGCAGTGACAGGGACTGCCACTGGGGTCAAGAGAGCAGAGCACCAGGAAACAGGGCGGCCAAGGAGCTGTGTGTGTGTGTGTGTGTGTGAGTGTGTGTGAGTGTGTGTGTGCGCGCACACCCAGACACCCAGACACACACACGCCCCGCCAGCTTCTCCTGCAGACTCCCACTTCACTTCCCCCCACTAGGAGAAGGGGGCCAAGGCTTTCCTCGGCCAAAGTGCGGCTCTCCTCCCCTCCGAGGGGAACCTGGGGGAAGAGAAAGGGAGGGGGAAAGGGCTGAAAAGGAGAGAAAGGCAAGGAGCAGATCTGCTCTCTGGTGTCTCAGGTCAAAGGAGGCAGGAGGCAGCTGAGCAGCAAATTCTTCATCATCATCTTTGTTATTCTAATAAAAAATAACCAAGGCGGGAAATTAGAAAGCTGGGGAAATAAGAAGGATTCGCCCTTCTCCACCCCATGGGTATTTTCTGCAAAGAAAACACCCAGCCATGGACCTGCTGTAGCTGTCAGGCCCCTTGGCACCTTCTCAGTCCACCGAGGCTTCTGCTGGGGCTGCTCAGGGGCTTAAGAAATACTCGGATAAATGAAATGGGCTGCAGTTTCTTTCCCGATCTGCTGCTATGAATTCTTACCTTATGGAAGGGCGTCTTCCCTTTTTCAGCCCCTTTTCAACATACACACAGCCCTCTTTTCTGTGATCCTATGGTCTTGATGTGTGTATGATTTTCCTTCACGAAGAAAATGAGGCAAGAGAGGGAAAACTGATATATACATATATATTTTTTTTCCAGCTGCAGAAATTAACTCAAGATCACAATTAGAAAGGGGAGAGGCTAAGAATCTAATTATTCCCACTTTTGCATTTTGGAGACTATTTTCTCCTTCATTCATAATTCCTTATGGGAGGAAAAAAGCAACTTAGAAGTTTTCTTGGCTACATTTTTTAAAAGGAAGAGACTTTCAGATTTGCATGCAAATAATATAAAAGCCCCTTCCCCCCCCCCAAAAAAAAACTAATGAAAACCTAGACAGCAGAGGAAAAGAGAGAAAACATTCTTTGGAAACTTGGTTGATCAGTGCTGTCTGTGAAAGATGAGTTGGCCCTGTGATGTGATGCCATTGTCAGAACTGAGGATTTGGATGACAACCAGGCCTTCTAATTCCTTTCCAGAAGTCAGACTCAAAGATCTAGACGTTCTCCAGAGAGAAATCCAATGTATGTGTATGTGAAAGAAGTGTGCTAAGTACACTATATGACAACTGACCAGACATCCAGCTGAAATTATTGCCCCGGAAAATAAAAAGGAGCCTTGTCAACCCTGGGTCTGTGGCCTTCAGCTGTAAGATGAATTTGTTTTCAGGTTCACTTTGGGGGTGGCGTGATGACCAGGAAAAAACATCAGGCTTCACCTGCAAAAATTACTATAAAGAGGAAATTCCCAGCATTAGAACTAAGGGAAAATTGTCACAATCTCCATCCTTTGCACTGACGTGAAAGGGAAAATAACCATTACGTGGCTGGGAGAGCCAGAAATTATGTTTGTTTAGGGTTTTTTGAAGGGGTATTGGGTGGTTTACAATTAGATGAGAGTCCAAGTTTCAGCGCTGTCAAATTTAGTTGGAATTGAAAGTGCACTGATTTTTCCTGGCTTGTATAAACTCCAAGAACCAACAGAACGGGACACAAGACAGCACTAGGTATGTACCTTTTTGGTTTTCATAATCTAGTAATAAATGATTTCTGTACTGTATTCATGTTTTAGAAGTAATGCTTCTGCCCAGCTCACGGTATGTTTGTATGTGTGTGTGTGTTTGCATGTGTGTGTAGTGTATGGTATATCCCTAAAAGCCTACTAAAGGAACAAACTAGCTTAAGTATTTTGTTTGACTTCTTTCATTACCCAGAAAAGGAGTCAGTTAAAAAAATTGTCATGAGTCAGACTTTTTCACTGTCACTCAAAACAGTCCAACCAACTTGTGCATATAGCTCCAGCTGAAAAAAATACATATATAGAAATATATGTACATGTGTATTGTGTGTATACATGTGTGTATAAATATACATATGAGTGTATACATGTATGTATATGCCTGTGTGTATTTATTATATATGTGTGTATATTATTGCCCAGAGAGCGAGTATAATGATGCCAATACTTTCTGTTTATTAACTCATTTTATACAAAGATTTTTTAAGGCTTAGTAAAAATCAAGTGAATGAAATCTTAATTAGCTGGTGAATTATTCATAATTTGATTTTTCTATTTGGGAAAAATTAAGGCACGTGGAAATTTAGCAACATGTCTTACTTAGTGCATGTTCATGGTGGAAAAAGAAGTAAGACTTACTTCATTTTTTGCTCTTCCGTTACAACTACTATTAGTATCAGAAAGAAGAGATATTAACCATTTCATTTAGATGATGAATTTTGATTTTGCACCGGCTACTTAAGAAAAAAAAAACCCAAACCAATAGCAACCAGAATATGGAGAAAATTAGGTGAATGAACCGAACAGTGAATGAGGGGCAGAAGGTCTTTGTAGCATGGCTTTGTGTTACAATGGGCTTAGATATAGCATCTACAACTATAACTATACAGTGAAGGCCTCATAGAAAATATATAAATTATTTCCCTCGATATTAGTTTTAAAGGGGAGAACTTCACTGTACTGTGTTCCAACTGCTTGGATTGAATTTTTAAAAATAGGTTCTACAACTATGCTTGCTAACAAATTTTTGTATAATGCAATTTTTTTTATTGTTTATAAAATAATACCAAGAAGGATTTTTTTTTTAAAGTCAAATTCCAGAATGATTGTTGTCTCAATGAAAAAACCACCAAAATTGCATCCTTATAAGGCACCTGGTTGAAATTTTCATTCAGGAGTTTGATTGAAGTCACAGAAAGTAACTCTTGGTACACTAATTTAGTGGCTTTTAAAACATCCTTGGCAAATACATTCAGTAGAGAAAACAATAGAGAGTTGAATGGGGAACTTGGGGGTTGAATCTTAAGAAATATATTGAAGGCTCCTTGGCCTTTGGTTTTCAGTAACTGCACCCCAATAACAATATTGTGCTAATCCAGGGATCTATTCAAACTAAGTCCCATCTTCTGCTCTTACTGATTGACATTGTCACTGAAATCACTGCACAGGGAGAAGGCAGCCTCCCTGTTTTCTCCTTGTTCTATAACTAATCTACATTTTTCTAAATACCTAGAATAATGGTTAATCTCCAAAATGGAGGCTTCTAAAATCAGATGGAAATAGAATCCACAGACATAATGCATCAAAACAAGGATTAGTCTACAATGTTCTTTCCCTCATTTTCAATTTAATATTTAATAAACTGTTTTCTTTCTCTTCTTTCCTATCTTTTTTCTTTTCTTCCTTCTTCCTTTTGCTTTCTTGCTCCCTTTCTATCATTTCTTCCTCCCTTCCTCTTTTCTTTATTTCTTACTTTCTTTCCTTATTTCTTTCCTTATTTCTTTCCTTCCTTCCTTCCTTCCTTCCTTCCTTCCTTCCTTCCTTCCTTCCTTCCTTTCTTCTCACTCCAGGTCATCAAGGGAAGGAATTAATGGTTCCCATTTTTTCTGTATGCCTCATGGTGTTCACCTAGCTCAGTGATGCAAACATAAGTAAGTGCTAGCAAATATGAATTGAACAGATGGATGAATGAAGTATCTAATGAAATAAACTATAAAAGAAAATAAATCATTTGTGCTCCACTTGCTTGAAAAAAGTATTTTTTAAAGGTTTAACTTAAAGCTATCATCACAGGATACTGGACAAATACACACGCCTTCTCTTTCTCAAAATATATGATTTCAGAATTTTTACCCAATGTCTTGGCAAATATAGCATCGTGCACATCACAGAGACTCAGTGGGCAAACTAAAAAGCAACTTTTCACACAGTTTTAGGAAATGGAAGATTTGGGTCTCTTTCCCTTAGAGGCATCCACCTTTAAAAAACAAATCTGACTACCAGAAGTATTTTTTATGACGTGTAATATCTTTGGCAGTATGCAAAGGGGGGGGGGGGGAGACAGACATGCTATTTGAAGTTTACAAGAATAACCTTGCCAATAAATACACATCAAAGTAACTTGTATGGTTACTTCAGTTCTTTAAGGAATCCTTGAAGTTCCTCAAATAAAAAGAAAATATTCTGCTCTCTTGTACTTAGTCAGCTAATGTGGGATGGGAAGTCAATTCTGGCTAATTTGTTAGGGCAATCATACCACATCCAGAGCTACTGGGTGAAAACTCAAAGATATGCACACAAAGAAAAGGTTGAAATTGTATTTCAAAAGCATCGTCTCATCAGAAGCTGTAGGATTGAATTGATCCAGGCAGAATGCTTACTAAAAAGAGAAATACTGTATATGTGTTTGAAAAAAATACCCTTTTGCAAAACGGTGACAAGGTCATATACTTAGCACTCTTATGATGCTCATTGAGCCAATATGTAATATGCTTCGATCAATAAGTATTTTTCCAGTGTCCGCTGTATGTAATGTTACGTATCAGCTGTCTAAAGGGAACTAAAATCATTGCTGGAGATGAGGATGATTTTTTTAGAAGTAATAATGAAAACATGGTGACATGGTACCTTAAAGTTTGAACAGCATACACATCCACAAATATATACATATGCACATGTACCTAACACAAATATACAATATGTTTTATATTATTAATATGTACATATATTCTTAATAGACCAAAATTTTAGCTTAAAGTGGGCCTTTGCTTTTGCTGTTCAGTAGTTTCAGACCCATTTGGGGTTTTCTTGGTGAAGATACCAGAGTAGCTTGCCATTTCTTTCTCCCACTCACTTTACAGATGAGGAAACTGAGGCAAACAGGGTTAAGTGACTTTTCCAGGGTCACACAGCTGGTAAGTATCTGAGACCAGATTCAAACTCAGGAAGATGAATCTCCTTGACTTTAGGCCTGGCACTCTACCCACTGTGCCACCTCTTTTTACTGGTATCAATGAATTCTTATTGGGCCTTCCTAGATCTTCCTAGGCTCTCTTCCTGGATAGCCTCCTGCCATATTGGGTATATGCCCAAATTTGGCTTACGTAGGAGAATGTAGCCATGGCTTGGGGTAATTTTGCCATTGTTTCTTTAAAACATACACAAAATAACCTTGTTTGGGAAACAAAAATGCAGGGGAAAAGTGTTTTGTTTTCCTAGTTTTAATAAGCTCATTTATTTACTCACACAAATCGATCAAATGTCTACTACATGCTAGATAGTATTTAGTTACTGGGGATACATAGATAACCCTATTCTGCCCTCAAGAAGTTTCTGTTCTATCGGAAAACGGAAAACATACTAATGCTTTGATAGGATGGTTTTCTTTCGTATTCAAAGCTCTATCAACACCTTTTCTGCAGTTTATACTCTTAGGCAAGAAAGCTTCACCAGGGATCAGTGAACTTGTTCTGTTCTGTTTTTAAATATGCTGATAACTCTATTCCAACAGAATTGGTATCCATTGGCATTCCAAGTGTGTTATTTAATGCATTTAAAAGCAGCATTCTGAAATGGAATCCATAGGCTTTACCAGACTGTCACCGGGTGATTCATGAAAAAAAAATGATGAACCTCTGCCTTTGAGAGTTTCCTAGGACACAGAGAGTTTAGGGGACTGGCCCAAGGCTACCCAGCCATCGTGTGTCAGAAGCAGGAATCTGCTTAGAACACTGAGAGGCTATGTGAATAAAATTTAAAAACCCATTTGTTAATTTTATTAACATGCTTTTTACCAGTTTACTACTTCAATAAATCACTTATAAAAGAAGGTCTATATGCATTTCTATTCTGTCAGAGCTGGCGGGGAAGGGGGAGCGGGGTTTGCAGATGGAAAGGACTAGGGAGCATATTCACCTGTTCACTCCTCTCTGGCAAACCTCTTCAATCTTTTCTCCATCTGGTCATTCCAATCTTACCTCCAAGCCATCTGCTCTCTGTCATTCAAACAGCTCTTAAGATATTGGTGAGGCTATTCAGCCTTCCAAGAACAATCCAAGGGGTAGTTGACCATATCATCTAAACCCACCCTGTTCAAACAGGTAACATAAGACCATCTCAATGAGGAAGAGACTTCAGACATCATCTGTTCTCACTGCCTTTTCTTTACAGAGATGGAAAGCAAGACCTATAAACAGGAAACAGGACAAAGATCTCCAAGTTTGGGCACTTCTCCACCACAACATACTCTAATGCCTCACCTTCACCCTTATCTTTATCGACTCCCATTCCCAGCAACAAGTTTAGACTTCTTTAGACATGTGGCGTACAGATATAATTATTAACTTTATGCAATATAAATACAGTACTCGATCTATTTTATTAATAGATTTGTTCATTCACTACTGTGTGGGGATGAAGTTGAAAAATGTGTTGTCATCTAACTCTTCTGCCCACATCACTAATTCCTCTTCTGTTCTCTAAACTCTAGTAGCCTATGCAAACAGCTAATTTATTTTTACCTGATAATGTTTTTCAAAGTCATAGAAATAATGTCAATTAGCAATGGTTTCCTAAGCCCCTACTATGCTCTAGATACTGTGGGAGGCATCAGGAATAAGAATACATTAAGATACTCCCTATCCTCAAGAAGCTTGCTTTATCCCACCAGAGGATACAATATATTCATAGATTAATAAAAGCAGACTGTAGCCAAAATAAATGAAAAGCAATTTCAGTGAGGGCCGCTAGCAACCAAGGGAAATTTCTAAGTTCCTTGAAAGAAGTAGCACTTGGGTTGACTGACTCTAAAAAGGAGTTAAGAGTTAAAAGATATGGAAGGAGTAAGAAGTGCTCCTCAGACCTGGAGGACATGCAAAGGTATGGAGGTGGGAGATGAAATGTTAAGTAGAGGACAAAGCAAGAAGCATAAACATTAACTGCAACATGTTCCCAGCTCTGCTCCACTTTTGTCCCCTCACCCAGGCAGAAATAAAGGCAATCCAACCCTTGATGAACCCAGAACTAAGAGACGGGTCCTTTGTTCCATTGCACTTACCTGTTACAGCCACTTTCATCCTGCTTTATAAAAGCAGACATCCTACATGTAATATAATAAGGTTAGGATTAATTTTATTTTTAGACAATGGAAAGCACATTTTGGAGCTTTAACAGTGTATTTGTGCATTTTTGCAATGCCCATTACTGCTTCCTTTTGCTCCGCCTACAGTCACTCTCTAAAAGAATGGGTAAAATTTACATGTGAGGAGAAGCCACTTGTATTACTGAGGGTGAGAAGAAAAGACACTTTATTATATACATCAAATATAAGGAAGATTTACTGGACTGACAATCCTGCAGTAAGGGTAAAATCATCTCAATGTCGCTGCAAAATCTCTTCACCTCTTCTTATTCCATAGAAAGGACTGTCATTAAAAGGAGTTCTGTGCTCCACATTCCGTTTTAAAATACTGTGCCTACATCATAACCAACAAGATTACTTTAATTGAATATTCCGCAAAAGATTCAGTGCCAAAGTGCATTAAGAAAACTGCTCATGTGAATACACATATTTATATTTGTTCACATGAATATATAAGCAAGCACATAGATGTGTAACGTGTGTGCACATGCATGCCCACACATGTGATTGTACCTATACCCATAGGCATATACATGTGTACACATGCATTTTGTGTGTACATGCTTAAGCAAGAATAACCAGACAATGTGTAATTTATGCACTTGTATATTCTTATGTATTTGTATGCACTCATGTATATATGCACACATGTATTTGTGTGTGTACAGGCACAGGGACTATGTGGTGTGCGATGTATGTGCCATTCTGGCACTGAATTCACAGTTCACTGCAGGTTTAGCTTGTTAGTCTGTTCCACACATGAGCAATATTCTAAATGACAGAGGCCAAATGTGTTTTGCTAAATGTTGTTCATTCTTGGTAATGATACTACTGGCTCATAAGAACACAGCTTGGATCCCTCATTTCTTCAGTATGGGTAGCTACCAGCAATTTTACCAGGACCAGTCATAACCTGTGAATCCATTAGTAACTAAATAAAAGTCGTCTTTTTTTTTTTTTTTTTTGCTTTGCCTCTCACTGCCAATGTGACCATGACCATCCCAGGGCTTCGTTATCTGTGAAATGAAGATTGTAAGTAGGGTTGGGGTGGGGAACCAGATGGCCTTTAAGGTCTTTTGGAACTCTCAGTCAACCATCATATGAACATGAGGCGCAGAGAAGTTAAAAGTCCTGCCCAAGGTCTCACAGTTAAATCTCAAAGGCAGGATTTGAACCTGGAACTTCCCCACCCTACACCCAGCACTCTTTGCTGGTCTTCCTCTGTGCTACTGAATTAAATTAGCAAAATGGTGAAGCTAAAAGTTTATTTGGTTGGTGGTGATCATTACCATGAATATGGCCATCAAGAGTGAACCTAAAATATTGTGAATGTGATTTTGCTTTTCACACTTCTGGGTTTTCTGGAAAACACCATGGGATAAAATCTACAGCCATCCTTGGTGATGAGAGGAGGTCAAAGACATGATAGAAGTGACAGCAGAGAGACTTATGGAACTTGAAAGGGATACTTGGGAGTTCTTTGGAACGTAGCCACTCTTGGGCTAACTGGACATCTGTTGCTTTTCCTAGCAGCTGGGATACGGAGACAAAGTGATGGTAGGGTCCTTCCTTAGCCAGTATGCATTTTAGCACCAAACCTGCACATCAGAATAAATATTCAGCAGAAATCCTTTGCTTTCATCACAAAGGCAGACAGAATAAGCAACTGAAACAGAGATGAGCCAGTTTGGGGGAGTCAAGAAAATGGTACAGTGGGTTCTAAGCTTTCCATTTCTGAAAGGGCTATTTTAAAAGGATCCAGCCTGACTGAAGCTATTATCTAGTATCTGAGTGCACTGTTGGCAAACTGGTTCCTGCATGTCTTTGAGGCATATGGAAATTGATGACGAAAGTGTCTAGTATAACTAGAAATATAATTTGATGAAAACTGAAGCAGTGAACTGTGAGAAACTGTTAAATCAGTGTCATCAAATAGTGCTTGAAAAATAATGAAACAGAAATACTAGCACTATCTGAGTAATGTTGAGCAAAGGGGGAGGGTTAGAAAGCATACAGTACATGGAAAAATTAAGAAAATACATGAGGTCACTCTCTTCTAATTGGTGGGTTTTTTTCCCCTTGAAAAGATCACTTCAAAATCCACCCCACTCTCCCCACCCCCAGACTTGCCCTCCATTTATCTCTGAGTAGACAATGATATCACGTCTCCGCCAAATTATTCAGACACTGGAATTGGCACATGTTTAGAGAATGCCATGGTTTGGTGTTGGCACGGGACTTAAAGACACATAACCCACCAACCTAAAAAGCATGTCAAAAAGAAAAATTTGACACAAGTTTAAGTGTGCGGGGAGCAAAACTGGGAATAAAATTAGTGTGTGTACTCCAAGGTATGCACACAGGAGGTACCACAAAGGGAGAAAACTCGAGATGGAGAAGGGGGTGGGGAGGACGGGGTACTGCTCCAGTCATTTTAATGTTAGCAATTCATGGAGTCATTAAAAGACACTCCGTACCGGCTGAGTTGGAGGAAAATCCGGCGGTTGCTTTGTTCTAGAGTCAGAGTGAAATCAAAACCCATCTCAACTGTACACAAAGCAGGAATGACGTCCTGCCTCCCCGGCGTCTCTGTGTGCCACACCACACACACTGAAATGACTTCAGGGGGAAAAGTCTGTGATTCTGGGCACAATAATCCACGTCTCAGGTTGGCAGAACGCCGAAGCACAAACACGGAGCGGGGGGGAAGACTGCCTTTCAAAAGACACGCTCGAAAATTTGTACCAAAAGATCACAGGGAGACAGAGACAGCTGGAAAAATTGGAGCCGGGGCTCAGAATTTCATGCCAACGTTACACCTAATGCAAAGGGAATGCGGATGGTAGATGGAGAGTTATGTATGCTATTGAGTTCAGCGGGACTTAACACGGAGGTTAAGATGAGAAGGGCTTGGAAATATTATAACATAATCAGACCCATAAAGAAAACTTGGGGCCAGAGAGCAAAGGATTGAGGTATGACTGCTCCTCTCACCCATGATGAGTTCTTAACGAGCAGTAAAAAGTAAACAAATAATAAAGACCGTGGACAGCGCTGAAAGAAACCCACGTGAAGATAGCCCAACAATTTCCTGATTTTTATTTTGCTGGATGAAACTTTACCCAGTGAAGGCTGAAGGGGTCCAGGTCAAAAGGAATCCTCAAACTTTTTGGTCTCAGAATCCCTTTACAATTATTAGGACCTCCCTCCCCCCAAAAGAGAAGGTTATACCTATTAATATTTGTACTGTATATTATATAAATGAAATATTGTATATTTTAATATTACATATATTATATAAATGAAAATGCCTTAGTATTATTAAGGAAATAAATCTGATTACACAGACCCTCGGAAACAATCTCATCTAGGGAATATGGACTATAGGGAACTTCTAGATATGAGCAACTCCCTCCAATGCAGGTCACCACCTTCTTTGTAAGCCAACACTACCCAGAGTCACATAGCCAGTCACTGATGAGAGATGGAGCCTGAATCCAGGTTCCTGACTACTTGGTCCACTCTCTATTCACTCTACCAAGCGACCTATCAACTATAAAATCCATTTTCTCTTCCTCCGTGCCCCCCTGCCCCACACCATGTGATATTCTTTGATATTAGACATAAGGATCTAAAGAACAACTATTTTCAAATATATTAAGGATTAAAAAAAATTCATTTGGAAAAATGTTTATTAAACGCCTACCCTGTGTCTAGTACTGCTAATATGAGAACAAAGATAAAGCAGTTCCTGCCCTCAAGGAGCTTAGCATTAGGGAGTGTAGCATGGTTGATATAGAAGAGGAAAAGGTGATGGAAGCAAAAGAACTAGAAAGTTTTTCTGAGTTTGTCACATTTCTAATGGCAGTGATTTCTTGGAACTTTCGGAACTACTTTGTTCATGTTAAAGGGTCAAGAATAAGGTGGTAAAAAGTTTTTTCTTTGTCTCTGCAGTCCCCCTACCCGGCTTCTCTGACTGTCTCTGATTCTGTCTATCTCTGTCTACCTCTCTCTCTCTCTCTCTCTCTCTCTCTCTCTCTCTCTCTCTCTCTCTCTCTCACTCTCTCTCTATCTCTCTCTCTGCCATTTGTTGGGCTGGACCTTTTCCTCTGGGGCACAATTCAGCTGCAGTTTTGAAGAATTCAATCTGGCCCTTCAAACCTAACAGTCAATATTCTTATTAAATTTGTTATTTAGTTCTGAAATGCCTACAAATTGAATATGCTCTCCAGTCTTATTATAACAATATTTGGGCTGCATGGTAATCTGGATTGATGCTGGTTCTTTTTTCAGATTGAGATATGCCACAGCTGCTGTGATAGACATGAAAAGAGACAGAGGCAAACTATCTCCATAACACACCCCGGTGGTCACATTGAGATGTCTGTTTGAGATGTCTGTCACAGAAGAGAGGGATCTCTAAAGGCTGTCATCCATGGAAGAGAAGAGGAAGGGAGTCAAGGAGAAGAAAGGGAATGGGTTTTGATTTTGAGCAAGAACGAGAAAAAAAAATCAACAGTGCCTGGCACATAGTAGGTGCTTAATAAATGCTTATCAATTTATTATTGACTGATTTGTTTTATTTAGTTTTCTGTGCTACAAATACATGGTTCAAAAGCAAAAACAGACTGGCAAACAGAACAAAAGAGTTACAATTTAATGACAGTTTCTAGAATTTACGTGATGTAATATCATGCTATCTTATATTGACTGACTAATCTGGTTGGAGTGATTGGGAAGGGGTGGTTGTTGGTTCTCTAGAAAAGGTTGACCTCATCCACACTTATTCTCCATCTAGTTTGGTCCTATTCACCCCAAATTTTCTCTAAAACAGTTTCAGAGAAAAGTCTTTTCTTCAAAATAGTAGTTTTTGTGAATAAAATTGGATTATTTCTAAATTTGTCCACAGTTTGATACTGATCTACTTTTACTTTGGTGGGAAAGGGAGGGAAAGAGTATTAAAAACCTTTTAAGTTAAAATTTCTCCTCCTATCCTCCCAGGACCTGTTGTGATGACTAGCTGATGGAGTTGATTTAAATTTGCATTTTTGCTTTTTTTTTTTTTGTCTAAATGTGTGCAGATGCCCCAAGGTTTGTTTTATTTTTTTCTTTTCAAGACTCTATACTTAAACATACATAACTAAATTCTACAATGCAAGTTAAGATTAAAGTCATAAGCTAATATGTAGCTAGGCCTCTAATCTGATATACTCTGCCTCCTTTTTGTTTTTGATTTTCAGAATAAGGAGCAGGCCCTAAGGGCTCCCCTGAACTTCCAGCCTGTTTAGTTCCAGCAATCATTGATTCAAGTAACTTATCTCTTCTTGATATTTCTCTGTGATTTAATAGTTCCAGCATGGCCCTAGGAATTAATACTCACAGGCCTGTTCCTGGAAGTGCTGTACTAACGGCCCATTGTCAGAGGAGACAAGCCAAATGGCCATTCTTTGCCTCAGTTTTTCTCTTGTAATAACATCTATTTTGCAGACGTGTTTTAAAGCTTAATAAAGTATTAAAAGCTTCTTTGCTAAAAGCAAAGCATTCTGAGTTTTGTACATGTGTTTGGAATTTTTTAAACTGGAGAATGTTTCAGAGCTGTAAGGGATCTTAGAGCTCATCAGTCCAATCTGCTTATTGACCAAGGTCAAGAAAGATGTCAGGTAGAGGTAACCATTTTGCTGCTCAGAGCAAGTAGCGCCAAATGAATCTTCATCAACCACTGGTGGGGCAGATACCAAGACCAGCCCCTGTGTGCTGGGGAGTGTGATAGGGGCATACCTGGCTACTATCCAAGTGGGAACAGGGCAATCAGGAGCTAACCTGATGACAATGCCTATTCTTTAAATTTAGTTGCCCTGGGAAGAAACTCTCATCAATCCCACCTTGGTTATGGCTTTTTGTGATTTGCCCATGGTCACACAGCTAGAATTAATGAAAACAGATAATGTATTTTTTAAAAATTCTATATAATTAAATTTATGTAGCATAAGTACATTTGAATAAAAAAGAACTACAAATAATAAATATGTCTTGTCTCTTAACAGTGTTGATATGTTATCGAAATGGTTTTTGTGGCAAAGAATTTCACCTCTCAGAAGATGGTAGTGTATTCTGTGTGCATATGTGTTTAAGGTAATGTGTAATAATTGGGTATTTACTATCTAGACTCATATACACAGGATTTGGTCCTTTCCACTTCTGTCAAAATCAAAAGGAATGGGATATTTGCCAGACATATATTAACTTAGAAAATGACAAATTGGCTTTATTTATGTTGTACCGCATTTTTATTTATTTTGTTAAACATTTCCCAGTTATATTTTAATCTGGTCTGGGCTGGCCTCAAGCGATTTTCAGGTCACTTGGAACCTCCAAAAGTAGGTTATCAAAAATCTTTGAAGATCCACGTTTCTCACAATGTAGACCTTCATCAACTGTATCCAAGGAATATGAAGCTAAATATGAATCTAAAACAGCCAGTTGACATGGTCAATTCAATCAAACCTTCAGATTATGGAGAAATGGGGGAAATATAAGTATCTAGATAAAAGCTGGTGGTTTGCTTGACCAAACTGATTAGTCAGTCATAAGTTGGATAGCTGACATAACCCCAAATTAAAGGATAATGGTCTGCCATCACTAGCACTGGGTTAAGCTCTAAATGTTCTCTAATATTGTCTTTTCGAACATGCTGCTGACTTTTCAAAAATTTTGCAAGTAGAAAGCAAAATCTTACCAAGCTACAAAGAGTAGGCTTACCAAATTCATATAGGCTCATCACCAGAAAACTTGGTCACTAAGTGGCAATTTGGGGGTGGGGAGGTGGGGGCGGATGGTGATGGGACGAAACAGCTCACGAAATGGTGCAGCAAGTTAAGAGAAGGATTAAAATATGAATCAACCTGGGAAAACACCCATATCAATGACATTTTGGATCTTGGAAAATCTTAAGAAGTTTGAAGAACATTCCTGGTGCCTAGTGACAATGGTTAGGCGAAGACAAGGAAACAACAGCAAAAATCTTATATTTGAGATTTCTACATGATGAAAAAATATGAAGACATTGAGACATTTTTCTTTATTCAGTTTCTCCAAATATTTCTACCACATTACATGCATATGGAGACAAGATATGCTGGAATCAAACATGTACACTTAGAAAGTTAATATCGCAGGGTCATTTCCTAACAAAATATGACCAAAAGGTATGAACAAACAATTCTCAGAGAAAGTGAAACGTAACCACTATCAAACAGGGAAAAATTCTCTGAATTACTAATCAGTGATAATTACAAATTAAAATCACTCATATCATGCCCATCAATTGGCAAAGATAATTTTAAAAATTGAAATCTTCATCAGTGGAAGGACATTTGACAAGCACATAAATACACTGTCAGTTGAGAGGTAAATAGATCCAAAGGTTCCAGTTGTTTCTGACTTTTCATGACCCCATGTGTACACATACACACATAGACACACACAGAGATGCACGTTTACAAACAAAGATGAATAAATCATTCTGATGTAACCACCCATTTGATTGTAAGCTTTTTGAGGGTAGGAACTGCCTTTTGCCTCTTTTGGTATTCTCACTGCTTAGTGTAGTGTTTGGTACATAGTAGGTATTTAATAAGTATTAATTGATTGATTGATTGATCATGTCATTTGAATACATGGTTACAAAGGAGAGGCAAGAGAAGGTAGGATGGTAATTTTGTGACCTGATAGAATTGTATACCAATCTGTGACACTGTAGTATAGGGCTTTCACTATCATGGAAATAGCCCAGCTGTGTGACCTTGGGCAGGTACTGTGATTTCTCTGGGCTTCCAATTTTCTCATCTGTAAAATAGTTTGAACTAGATAACCCCAGGGATCCCTTCCTGCTTCAGATCTGTGACTGTAAACCCAAGAAAGATGGGTTTCCAAAATTTTACTTTGAGCACATTCAATCAGTTTTGAAAAAAAACAGCACATGACACAGAAACTGGTTGTAGGTCCATGCAGACCACTTCCCTGTATTTATGGGGCCAATGTGATTTGTATGTGTAGACATTGCTTGAAGGAGAAATAACCACAATCAAAAGGTGTACATGTTTTTAAACGTTCCCTTTGACTAAAGGAACAAACCTTTAGAAAGGTAGTATCACTAGATCCTCGGTTCAAAGATTTCATTGGCTAGCCAAAGCTTGGCATTGGTGTCTCTTTCATGAGAGAGACATATAAACGTGTGGAAAGAGAGAGGCTTTTCTGTAGTCACCTCTGTCTGGACCATGGTCCAAGCAGTGACTGACTGTTAAATGATTCTGGTGGTGGAAGGAGGCCTGCCTGGGGATGAGGAAATCCTGAAGCTGTGTTCCCAGGCTGCGTTAACCACCCCCACCCTCCCTGTGTGGTTAACCCTGACATCTGACATCACAGACACTCGGCATGCACACGTCTTCACTATTGCCTAGGCAATACTGGCTGCCTGGCAACAACATCCCCCCTTCCACTCATACCCCTTAGACTTCAGGTTGGCCTTTTGTGACATCCCTTCCCCTGCTTTTTTCCCTTCAAGGCCACCCTGGATGTTCATTTGGATACATTTTGTTTTAACACATCAGTTGGTAACCAATAGCCACCTTCTGCCCTTCCCTCGCAACCTTTCCATACAAAAAATAAAAGCCTTTCAATTAAATTAAACAAAAAGCTTTTCTGTAAGCATTTATGAAGTACTCCTTATGTTCTAGGTTTGACACTAAATGCTAGGGATATAGAGACAAAAAAGAAAATTTCTGCTTAGCTCTACTGCAGGCAGGGGAAAAGGGATGGGACATAGAAGCAACTAAATAGAAGGTGAGCAACTAGACCCATGATTTAGTTGGTGCAGGGTAATCCCAGATGAGAAAACACCGTCTCCCAGTCCAGGTTGGTACCTGTTCTGAGACCTGGAGTCTTAGCTGCCTAGAGCCCTGAGAAGTTAATGACTTGCCCAGAGTCACAAAACCAGTCTGTGTGAGAGTCAGGATGTCGATACGGCTCTCTATCTAAACACTGACAGAATTTCAAGAGGGAGAGAACTGAAGGAGCTTTGGGAAAGGTCCTATATGCAGGTTCCTGAGCAAGGCAGAGGGGTGGAGGGAGTAAATCCCAGACCTGTGGAACCATTTGAAGAAAACTGTTTAAGCAAAGCTACTCAATAGAATGCCTGTGCCTGGCAGTGACTTACTTTCCATTTTGGTAATTATTTTTCAATTATTCCTTCTACATCACAACTTTCCCTATCATGGCTTTGCTACATGGCAGGCTAATATAAGAAATTAAATGGGATTTTAGGGGAGTTTTGCAAGTGAAGGCTAGCAGATGACACAGAACTTATAATCTAATACTTAACCTAAATTTTACCATAAAATACTATAAACACTCCATAAAAGAAAAAGAAATCCGACTTCTTTTCTGGCATGAAGGGAGGGCCAAAAATTTTCACATGGATTTTCCAGATCACAGGGGTGCTGCACTCCAACACCTGAGATGTGGAAGGGATAACTGCATGGTATTTGTCAACAAAAAAGGAATAATCCACAGATTAAATAATTTAGAAACATGGTCCATTGTATTTAAACCGAACTTTGTTACTAGTTGGTGATGCCCTTATTTCCATTGTTGTAGGCTTTAAAAATGTGCTGTAGGTTCTGCTTTCTTTGTGATGTATCAGTTCATATAGCTCTTCCCATGTGTCTCTAGATTTCTAGTATCTACCATTGATTAAGGCAAAATATAAACTCACTACATTCATCTACCCCAGTTTTGTCCAACCATTTCCCAGGCTTTTGTCATAATCTTTCTTTCTTGATTTGTGAATGCGATGTTTTTTTCACATGTGGGTCCCCCTTGTTTCTTCTTTTTGTTAGATTATGGATCTTAGGGGTTGAACTGTTTGAGATTTCAGATATTCTCTGCTCCATCATCTTCATTTTACCGATGAGGAAACAGAGACACTATACTTTGTGGCTTAACTGATGTGGTATGGTAGATAGAGTGCTGAGCCTGGTGATCTGAGTTCAAATGGTTAGATTTGAATTCAGCTCTTACTAGCTGTGTGATGCTGGTTAATAATCATAATTATAATAGCTAACCTTTATATAACACTTATTATGTACCAGGTACTGTGATAAGCACTTTAGAATTATGACCTCATGTGATCCTCACAGTACCCCTGTCAGGTAGGTGACATTATGATCCCCATTTCACAGGTCAGGGAACTGAGGTAGACAGAGGTTAAATGATTTACTCAGGGTCAACACAGTTAGTAAGTGTCTGACGCTGGATTTGAACTCAAGACTTCTTTATGCCTTGGGCAGCTAGTGATGTACTGGAGAAAGCATCAGACCTGAATGCCAATCCAGCCTCAGACACTTACTAGCTGTGTGACCCTTGGCAAGTTCCTTAACCCTTTTTGCCTTAGTTTCCTCATCTGTAAAAATGAGGTAAGGGCAGCTAGGTGGCTCCATAGTGCACAGAGCACTGGATTTGGAGTGAGGAACACTTCAAATCTGTCCTCCAACACTTAGTAACTATAAGACCCTGGGCAAAACCCTTAGCCCTGTTTGCCTCATTTTTCTCATTTGTAAAATGAGCTGGAAAAGGAAACAGCAAACCATTCCAGTAACTTTGCCAAGAAAACCCCAAATGGGGTCATGAAGAATCAGACACAACTGAAACAATGCAACAACAACAACGTTCTTACTTCAGGCGCAGCACTCTATCTACAATGCAAGTTAATTGATCAGTTATTTAACCACATTTTCATCTGCCTCATTTTCTTTATCTGTAGAATGGGAAGGATGATGATGATAGCACCTTCCTCTTAAGGCTGTTGTGAGGATAGAATGAAATGACATTTGTAAAGTACTGCATATATTCTAGGGAGTATTATCTATCAAACACAACTCATTCCATTTTACATAAGAAGAAGCTGAAACACGGAGTGGGGAAAAGACTAGTCCAAAGTCATACTAAGAAGCTGAGTCAGAGTTTTTTGTCTCCATATCCAATGCAGCTTCTCCTACAGGGCCAGACCTCACCTATTAGTGCCTTAAAGTTCATTGTTTTCCCATCTGTTGCTTTTTAATCCAAACTGATTACTTTATCCTGCTAGGTAAGTCTCCAAAGAAAAATATCAAATCCAAGCAATGTATCTGAAGTATAATTTTTTTAAAAGGTCAAAAATCAGAGAATTGAAAAAAGTAAACCTTTTTGTCCTATAAAAGGATAAATCACCTTGTCAGCATTTGACTTCAAGTAGTCCATCAACCAGCTGAAAAAGTACTTTTTATTTTGCTTCAGGGCCCAGGTTGAAATTATTTAGATTGGCATTCAAGGCCCTCCAAAATCTCACTGTTGTTGTTGTCAACTTTATCTCACGACTCTCCAAAGTGAATTAAAGTCCAGGTGGATTCAGCTTTGCTTATTGTACTGACCTGACTGTTGTCTTTCCATGCTGTTTTCATTCACATTAACGGAGTTGTTGTGCCTGGCAGCTAGGTGGTGCAGTGGATAGAGCCCTGGGCCCAGAATCCAGAAGACCTGAGTTCAAATCTGGCCTCAGACACTTCCTAGCCGTGTGACCCTGGTAAGTCACTTAACTCTGTTTGCCTTAGTTTCTTCATCTGTAAAAAAGAATGGAGTAAGGGTTGCTAGGTGGCACCGTAGTGCACAGAGCTCTGGGCCTGGAGTCAGGAAGACTCATCTTCCTGAGTTCAAATCTGGCCTCAGACTCTTAACTAAATATGTAACTCGGGTAAGTCACTCAATTTTGTTGGCCTCAGTTTCCTCATCTGTGAAATGAGCTGAAGCAGGAAATGGCAAAGCCACTCCAATATCTTTGCCAAGAAAACCCTGACGGAGAGTCGGAAATGACCGAACAACAGCTAGCATTGTACTTGTTACCTCATTCCTGTGGCAAATTGAATGAATCCTTAATAATCCCTAATGGCACAGAAGAAGGAGCTCAGGAAGTCAGAGGCACTGAGTTCAAAACTTGACTCTTAAATTTTACTGAGTGAAGTTGGGCAAATCTCTAGGCTTCTTTATCTGCAAAATGAGCAAGTTGGACTAGTTGACGATGGCAGTCAAAGAGCACTTATTAAGTACCTACTGTGTGCAAAACCCTGCGCTAAGCATTGGCAGTATACATTTTTTAAAATCCCTACTCTCAAGGAGTTTACGTTCTCATGGGTGAAATAGTAAATGCACTCACACGCGCACACATATAAGCATATATATATATATATGTGATAAATGTAAAGAAAATGAAAATATAATATAAAGCGGTAAGATATAAGATAGTTTAGAAAGGAAGGAATTAGCTATTGTGGACTCTGGAGAGTAATAAACATTTATATGTGTACTACATGCTAGGTGCTTTAATAAGTGTTTTGTCTTGTCTTATTCTTAGAATTATCTCATTTATCCTCACAACAACCCTATGAGATAGGTGCTATTATCCCTACTTTACAATTGAAGAAACTGAGGAAAACAGTGGCTAAGTGGCTTGCTTAGGGTCATGGAACCAATAAGTGTTTCAAGCCAGATTTGAACCAGGGCAGTCTTCACCATACCACCTAGTACAGAATAATAAGAATCATAACAGCTAACATTTATGTAGCACCTACTATGTGGCATGGTGCTGAGTTCTTTGCAATTATTATCTCATTTAATCCTCACAGTAACCCTGGGGAGGCAGGTGCTATTATTATCCCCATTGTACAGATAAGGAAACTGACACAAATAGTGGTTAAGTGACTTGCCCAGAGTCACACAGTTAGTAGATGTCTGAGGCTGGATTTGAACTCAGGTCTTAGTAACCGCAAACACAGAGCTCTATCCAAGAAAGCAGTGCTTGAGTTGCATCTCGAAGGAAAACAGGGATTCCTTCTTAACATGAGTTGATCTATGGTGGCTTTATTCCGCCGGCCCTCCCCCCCATATTGTGCCTGTGTTAAAAATTCCCACTCCCTGGAATGCCTCTTGGCCTTCATTTTTGTCCTCACATCCTACCAGTGTTTCAAGGCCCATCATCCTCTCCATCATGAAGACTTCCCTGCTGCTGTCTTCATTACTTGACTACCTATAGAAATGTTTGTTTATGGATTTGTCTTTCTCAGTTACAAACTCAGGCACTATAGAAGATGGTGTTGAAAAAAACATTTTAAGACCAATTCAATTTGGTGGAGGAGTGATCTGGAGAGCATAGGCAAATGTTTAACAATCAGCTCTCTCAGGGAAAAAGTGTATGTTCAACACACTTTTAAATTTCATCTGTCCTGTTTTTTCTCTATCACTTTGTAAAATCAAGGACCACTAACACAGCAATAAATCAAGTCCTGATTCATAAAGCTTGCTGTTTTCTTATGTATAAATGCTCACGCTAAAAAGTTTAAAATGGTATCTCAATGCTGGCTGCAGCAAAATCTTGGAGAAACCCTCAGATCTGGAGTTCCTAGTTGCTATGGGAGTAGGGAACAAAGACCTCCACCTGGTAGCTTCATAAAGACATCCATGTAAACCTGTAAGCCAGGAAATAGGAAATGGATCATTATACATGGAGGCAGGGTGACCTGGGTTTAAATCTCACCTTAGCAATTACTAGCTGTGAACCTGGGCAAGTTAGTCTCTGGGCCTCAGTTTCCCTACTGGCAAGATGCTGGGATAAAATTTGATGATATCCTAGATCTACTGCCTTTGCTGTTGGAATACTTAGGAGACATTTTTAATTTCCTAGGGCTGTTTTGTCAATAAGGATAAAGGTGTTAATAGGGGTTGGCCAACTATGGCATGAGGGTTAAATGCTGCCCACCTGCCAGTGGTAGTTGTTGGTTTTTACAGACTGAACTAAGATTTCTTCTACATTTTTAATAGAATAAACTTTATTTAAGCATGTAAAAATAATTCTTAGCTCAATTTGGCCCACTCCTACACTAGAAGAACCCTAGGAAGAAACAGACTTTATAAATTCAATGAGTATGAAAAGAGATCTCTTGGCTCAGGTCAGGATATCCAGACTTAACTCACACTTAGCTTTGTGACTTCCAGTAAATCCTTCATCCTCTCTGAGTTTCAAGTTCCTCATGTCTAAAAAGAGAAGTTTGTATAAAATGTTCTCTAAGGTCTTTCCTATCCCTAAAATTCCTTGGCTCTATGAGACTCCCTTCTCAGATGAATTTCCTGTCGTGGTTGCAATATATACCAGGTTGGGATAGAAAATTAAATGGAAATTTTGGGAGAGTTTTGCAGAAGCTGCAGACAACATATGAAGACCAGCAAATGACACAGAAAAAGTTTAGAAACTTAGAAATACATAAAACATATGTATGTCACCATATTTTATCTTTTAATACTGTAATAATTCAGACTTCTCTAGAAGGAAGGGAGATCCAAAACATTTTATGTGGATTTACCAGATCAAGGTGGCACCATGCCCCTAATTCCCATGATGTGGAAGGGGTAACTGTAAGCACCAAGATGGCAGAGTCTGTTTCATTTATTATCCCAAGAACTGAAGTATGACATTATAAATTTAGAAAGGAGACCCTAGAAGTCATGGAGTCCAACAACCTTATTGTGCAAATCAGGAAACTGAGACCCAGATGTGTAAGTGGCTTGCTCAGCATCACACGGCTAGTAAGTAACTGAGTTAGGACTTGAACTCAGGGTTTCCTGATTCCAAGCCCAGCATTCCTTTTGGAAATGAATTAAATCGAGATTACATTTTCTTTCTGATTGCCTAATGCATTTTTGAAGCTTTTCCAAATGGGAGTAAAGTGTGAGAAGGCAGCAAGAAACTATGTCTTCTCAAGAGAAATGGAAAGGTAGGGTTTTTTTTTTGCTTTTGTTTTTTAAGGACATGGAAAGAGATCTGCGTTCCTATAAAATCTACAGCACTTGCTACTCTTAGAAAAACTACAAGACCCATGAGGATAATCATTAAGGGTCTCAATAATAAAACAACCTTAAAGGGAAAACACTTATTATTTCAGGGAGGGAAATTAAGTTACATTTTCTACATGAAGAAAATGATATTCTGGTGTTGTAAGCGATCCAAATTATGAATAATTCACCAGAGTTTTTTTAATTGTAGCACTTACCAGAGTTGTTATGATAATCTGTGCTCCATTTCATCATGTGAGATGCACAAAGTTTGGCATGCTTGTAAGAGATGTGCCATATTTAAAATATTCCTCCTCCCACTTTTTAAAATACATGTTTATAGAAAGTTTTGAGTTCCAAATTGTGTCCCTCCCTCCCTTCCTCTTTTCCTGAGATGGTAAACAATCATATATGGATCATACATGTGCAATTATGTAAAATATTTCCATATTAGTCATTTTATATAAGAAGACTTGAATAAAAGAAAAAATGAAAGTGAAAAATAATGTGCTTCAGTCTATATTCAGTCAATATCAGTTCTTTCTCAGGAGGTGGTTGTCTTGGATCGTTGTATTGCTGAGAATACCTAAGTCAGAGTTCTTCGGAGATACTTTTTGTAAAAAAAAGAGTTTTCCCTTAAAAAAAACTACTTTTCTTATAATTTTGGTTGCATCAGTTTTGTTTGTGTAAAGATTTCTAATTTTATATAATCAAAATGATCTATTTTGTATTTTATAATGCTCCCTATGTCTTCTTTGGTCTAAATTCGTTTCTATAAACCTGACTGATAAACTACTACATGGTTTCTTACTCTGCTTATGGTGTCATTCTTTATGTGCCACTCATGTTCCTATTTTGACCTTATCTTGGTATACGGTGAGAGATGTTGATCTATACCTAGTTTCTGAAATTCTGTTTTCCAGTTTCCCAGAAGTTTCTGTCAAATGATGAGTTTTTGTTCCAAAAGCTTGGATCTTTGGGTTTATCATATACTAGATTACTATGGTCACTTTTTTTTAAAAAAAAGAAAGAATATTAGCCAATTCTAGGGATTTCACTTTATCTTCCAGAGGTCGTCAAACACTTTAAGTCAGGAAAAATAAAAGAAATAGCTATAGTTACTTAATAGATTACTATGGCTTAGTGAACTTCCAACCTCTACAGGAGAATTTTCATTTTACAAAGACGTGGCATATATTGACGTGGACAAGCTAGGGATGAGGGAAGGGTCTATTTTAAATGGACTTGATCTCTTCCTTATACCAAAGAAATGTAATTATGCAAAGAAATACTTAAGACAGTGGTAAATCTGAAAGTATATGGATTATTATGCCCTAGTAAGTTGCCCATCCTTTGACAATAAGGGTAAGATATTTTTATTATCTGTTATTATGCCTTGGTTTATTCACCTCTGCTTCTAGTTATTCCCTACCAGAAAAGTGTTACTATGAATATTTTGGTGTATGTTGCACCTTCATTTCTGTTTCTGACTTCCTTAGGGTCTAGATTTAGCATGGATAGATATATTTGTACAGCAGCAGATTGCTAAGTAAAAGAATATAGAAAATTTAGCCACCTTTTATAAAAAATAATTCCACATTGACATTCAGAGTAGTTGGATCAATTCACCACTAATAGTATATTAGTGTGACTGTTTTTCTCCAGCCCCTCCAACATCGATTGCTCCTGTCGTAGGCACTGCTTTAAAGCCAGTAACCTGATGTTTCATGTTGGGATGAAAGGAAACACTTTCAAGTGTCTTCAAGCCTAACATAGTCAGTTAGAAAGAATTCATTAGCACTCTCTGTGAGGTATTGCAGCTAGAACTGGGGATATAAAGAAATACAAAACAAAGTAAAACCAAAAACTCTCTTTGACCGCAAAAAGCTGACATTCCAATGTATACATAACATATAAATAACGACAAACATCTAAGATGTTTATTTATCTATATATTCATCTAAGACATTGGAAGGTAAGTTCCAAGGGAAGGCAAAAAAAGTGGGGATGGTGAGATGAGGAGGGCAACCAAGAAAAACATCTTAACAAGGATAAACTTTGACTAAGTCTTAAAGAAAGCCAGGAAAGCCAGGAGGGGGAAGGAGAGGAAAAAAAGAATTCTACGCATGGGGTACAGCCAAAGCAAAGGTGAAAAGTCAAAAGATGGAGTTTCATGCTTGAACAACAGCAGGTAGGACAGAGGAGCTGGATCATAGAGTGTATAGAAGAAATCAAAGTCTAAGGAAAGTGAAAATACCAGAAGGGTCAGTTTGTGAAGGACTGTCAATGCCCAAAAGAAGACTTTACATTTGATCGTGGAAGAAATAGAGAACTCCTTAAGTTTACTGAGTATGTTGGGGGCCAAAAGCTATAAATAATGTGGTCAAGTTTGAACTTAAGGAAAAATCACTTAGACAACTTTCCTTGTACCTTCCCAAATGATCTGCCACCATCCTCTAGTGTCTGTCCTTACTCTCCCAATACCCTAAAGGCAGAAGGAAAGCTTCTCGTGTAACTTTCTTCCTGATATCTGACCAGAGATCCACCCTCTTCTTCTCCTGCTTGAGAGGGATTTCTCTGTATGATACTACCACTAAGTATTAATTTACTAGTGAAAGGATGAGATTGTGTTGGGCTCTCAAATATGAATTCATTCCTCCCTCTAATTCTTCTGATCTTTCTCATTACACTGTATTTTTTCTCCATTAGTTTGACAAGCACATGGTATAATAGATAGAACACTGGACTTGGAGTCAAGAAGACCTGAATTTAAATCCTAAAGTCAGATACTACCAAGTGACCTGGAAAAGTCAATTAACCTCTCTCAACCTCAGTTTCCTTATTTGCAAAATAGGAATAATAATAGTATTTATATAACAAGGGACAGCTAGGTAACTATGGGGCAGCAAGGTGGCACAGTGTATAGAGTGCTAGACCTGGAGTCAGGAAGAGTCATTTTTCTGAGTTAAAATTCAGCCTCATTTACTTAGTAGCTGGGTGACTGAGCAAAGTCACTTGACTCTGTTTGCCTCGGTTTCCTCATCAGTAAAATTAGATGGAGAAGGAAACCGCAAATCACTCCAATGTCTTTGTCAAGAAGACCCCAAATGGGGTCATGAAGAGTCAGAAATGACTAAACAACAGCAACAAGGCACTTGCTAGCTGCTAACTTGTACTCTGAGTTCTCATTACCTCCGACACAACTGCTAGGCAAGATTTTTTTAAAAAGGAAATTAAACAACAGAAATTAATGGCCCATATTAATGGCCCTTTCTAGAGGTAGCCACATGAAAACAAAGATTTCATTTCTTAGTTTTGTGTTTCTTTCTGAAAGTATTTACTTTTCTTTGTTCAGCTTGAATATTGAACATCCTGACCATCTCTGGGTTCTTTGAAATGAATGGCTTGGATTTTTTCCTTTTCTGAACACCACCCATTGTCTTTGAGATTCAGGTACTGCCTTGAAAAGTGTGTTATTTTGGGGCACCAACCAATCTTACTTACTTTTTAGAGTATCGTATAAGCATTTTTTCCCCTCTTTTCTTTCTTATCAACAAAGATACAATGTTGTTGTTCGTGGTGGGGTTCATTCATGTCCAACTCTTCATGACCACATTATCCATGGGGTTTTCTTGGCAAAAATACTGGAATGGTTTGCCATTTCTTACTTCAGTGGATTAAAACAAACAGAGGTTAAGCAACTTGCCCAGAGTCACACAGCTAGTAAGTGTCTGAGGCTGGATTTGAACTCAGGGCTTCATGACTTTAGACCCAATACTCTATCCACTGAACTTCCTAGCTGCCTTCTTAACAAGAAGTAATCCTATTTTATTCTAATTTGCTTTCTTTGGAATGTGAAAAATTTGGGGGTTTTTTCCCTTCATGCTTACAAAATTTGTTGTTTGATACGATTCTGAACCATGGCTATGATGTTTCTTAGTGGGATAAACTTTGGATTTTTTTCTCCTAGTATTTTGCAAATTTTCTCAATTTGTACTTTGCCATCTACTCTCAATATTTGCAGTCAGATTTTCTGCATGTTTTATTTGAAGCATGGTATTCCAGTTTTTAATGATTTTCTTTTCTGGAAGTACTAGGTTGTCTTTTCTCATTTTATCTTCAAGTTCAGTATTCTTGATTTCATACAGCTCTCATATTCTTCTGATATTGTCTTCATTTTTTCCAGTGTTTTTCCTTCTGTTTCTAGATTTTCACGTTTTAATTGCCATTATCTTTTTCAAAGAATCTACTATTTTATAATGTTTCTTTCTTTCATTCTCAGTCCTTTCTCTGTCTCTTCCTAAAAGTTCTCATTTCTGTTCTGGTTTGTTATTATCATGTAATTCTCTGTGTCATTGCAGAACTTCTTAGATTGTCATTTCAAAGAGACTTAAAAAATCATTGGAACACCTTTACCTTCCTCAGGATTTTGATTCAATTGCCCTTCTTGCAAAGTCCTTTTCTCGGAGATGGCAGTTGTTTCGGATGTTTTGTTTACTTATCCTCTTCATTCAGCTTTTATTTATCTTTGTCAGTCTCTACTGATTTTTCTGTAGTGTCTTTGTTGTTAATACGCTCCTTACCATCAATCCTCTCCCTTCATCTGACCCTCCTGCCTGTTCTCTGTTCTTCCAGACCACCAGTGTCGGATAATCAGCTCAGCAAGGAAGACAATGGAGTGGTCCTCCTTCATTTTCTGTTAACAGAAAAAGGTAATGTAAATTGGGACAAACCAGAAATTCCAGTGCCCCACCTGATAGAAATTCTTCTGGGCAGATGGGATTGATCACCATCGTGGTCAAATCTTGAGTATGCATGAAATGGACTGAAGGAATGACTGCTTTTATTATGTACTATCTGATAAAATTAGGAAGATTTTTCCATTAAAGGCAAGGGTTTAACACTGCTTTTTGTGACTGATATCCTAATCATTGAATCACATAGAAATACATTATATACCAGTTTGTGCCAATCATATGAAATACCTTCATCCTTAAAGCAAGGTTAGCTAGAATAAGAGTTCAAATTCAGAATCTACCAAAATATGCAATATTAAATGGAAGTGTTTGTTTAACATACACTCTAAAGTTTTGCCCAATAGTGTATGAATGGCAACAAGGATCCTGATGTCTCAAGATAATTCTGAGAAGTAGCGGGGGCATACTCAGACAGGAATTCGGAAAATAAATTTCTGAGCTGGATGGCAAGAATCCAGCTAGCAGACCAACTATATCAAAACAGAGTAATTCAAAAAAGCTGACATTTTCTATAAACATCATGAATGAATGACTACATTCTCCCAAAATGTTTGGCAGAAAATGTAAAAAGAAAACATTTGAGAACCTACACACAGTAGTATATACTGTGACCATTGCCATGGTAAGACCCATAAGAGCAAAGTAGAGGTTACAAAGAGCTCTTCTAAAGATGAGCCATTAGGTAACGCCAACATAGAAGAACTTGAGATTTTTAAAGACTTTCAGAAAGACACTGAAAGATTAGGTCAATATTCAGCTGGCATACAGAATAGAAGAATGAATGATGAATGTCACCAAAAAACAAAACGTAGAAAACTAATTTAGAAAACAAATGACCAATTCTAGTTTGCCCTAATAAGTTATTAAAAATAAAAGTCAAAAGATTAGGATGCACAGAATAAAATCAGCGTAATGAGCAGAAAAAGCAACGAAAATTCCATTTTTTCTGCAGTCTACAGAGAAAGAAAGAAAGAAAGAAAAGAAAGAAAAAGAAAGAAAGAGAGAAAGAAAGAGAGAAAGAAAGAAAGAAAGAAAGAAAGAAAGAAAGAAAGAAAGAAAGAAAGAGAAAGAAAAAACCCTTGAAGAAGGAAGATGTTGAATTTTTCTATTCA
The DNA here is from genome assembly GCF_028372415.1 of Notamacropus eugenii. Taxonomy (NCBI): domain Eukaryota; kingdom Metazoa; phylum Chordata; class Mammalia; order Diprotodontia; family Macropodidae; genus Notamacropus; species Notamacropus eugenii. The sequence goes on along the minus strand of NC_092877.1, from coordinate 20,693,383 downwards.
TCTGTATGGTCCTAAATGAAAATATAAGTTGGAACAAATGTGAAACAGAAAACTTGTATACTGTGAATATAACTGTTGCCTATTTAGTCTATGGACTTATTCTCCAACCCTACTAACACTACCAATTCAGGTCCCCACAAAGCATCTCTAGCTCCCCTCAAATTATTAAGGATAAACCTTGCTCAAGCCTGTATTTTCTAGGGCCCAGATTGCCCAATGTCAATCTCCAGTGACCATATTCCAACATCATTTTCAAGGCCCATTTAGTATATTCCCAATATTATTTATCCAGCTTATATCTCCTTCATATCACTAATAAGCAATTATATATGGAATTATATTATAAAGCTTTTATAAAAAGATATTTATTAAAATATGTAACAAGAACCAAAGTACCACTCCCCATCCCTGTCACCCCACGAAAGCCTCAGAGGACAAATTGTTGCCTTACTTGTAGAACATGGTGTCTCCGCTGCTGGGCTGATTCACTTCTGGGCTAGGTCACACAAGCTGCACCTCAGGGCTGAGCTGGCTCCTCCTCCTAGAAGTGCCAGCTCTCACTGCTATTGGCCTTCATTGCCTAAGTGACATCACCCAAGGCCCTCTGTTGGTTCTTCCAACTTTCTGAAGCTCACGAGGTCATTCCATCTCCAAAACTCTTTCACTTAGGATAAAGAAAGAATCAATTCAGGAGGGACAGGAGAATTGGTAGGACCATCCATTAGGTTATATAGTGGCCCAGAGAGGGAAGTATGGAACCTGAACCGTTGTCTTTCACCCCCTTCAGAGACTTTCTTGTTTCATGCTTGAAAGCTGAAAGGGAAAGGGAGAGGGAAATGTCATTTCTTCCACTGGATCCTCTTGTGTACACACACAGTTTCAGCTCAGGAACCAATTAAATGGTCAGTGGTTAAGAAACATTCACAATGTATTATGCATGCTCTGAACTGGTGAAGGGATCCCCTCTCGTATACATCATCGTGCATTTCCAGAAGCATCCATATGAATGGGCACCATGGATGCTGAAAAATTTGGACCAATAGGTTGGAACACTCCCCCATCACACAATGAGTGACAGAACATCGTGGGAAGGAGGGAAGTAACTGAAACTACAACATCCTTGCAAAATGGAAGGCAGCTGAGCTGGGTGAGATAGACAGTGACTGACTTAAAGGCTTCACAGTGGTGCATATGAAGTTGCTAGTCTATTAACCATTTTTTTCTCACACACAAACCTGATACTACCTTTCTTAACAAAATGCATCGTGTATTAATTAGCAAAAGATGAGGCTACAAGTAACTCTTCCCATTACAGGCTATTTTTTAATTTTTAAAATTGATTTATTAGTTTTCAACATTCACTTTCACAAAATTTTGAATTTCAAATTTTCTCCCCATCTCCCCTTCCCCCAACCCAGGACAGCATGTTTTCTGATTATCCTTTCCTCCAATCTGCCCTCCCTTCCCACACATCCCCTTCCCTCCTATTTCCCTATAGGGTAAGATAGATTTCTATACTCCATTGCCTATATATCTTATTTCCTGGTTGCATATAAAAATAATTTTTAACAGTCTATAAGCTAATTTCATATCAATGCATTTTAGACAAAGCATTCACTGCTTCTATTATTTTAAAAATCTATAAAAACTAACATGAATATACAATATGCGCTAAGGACCAAAAATAGGTAGGACAAAACGTCCCAGAATTGTACAAGTAAATTTGTCACTGACTTCATTTATTATGGCAAAACCTTTGACTCAGTTACACACTCATGGCTTATTTCAGTATTGTAAATATATGAAACAGACCCAAGTAATGTAAGAAAGATGGAATATTTGATATCTACATGGAAAATTGATCTCAGTTGAAAACTTGCCATCCACACGATACTGCCAATGTCAACTGATGTGAAATAAAGCATCTTTTGGGGAGACAGATTCCATCTTGCCTTTAACCTATTGTCTTCTCTCCTAAATAGAAGCAACAATGGATTCAAATTTGAAGCAGGAATCATACAGAAACAACTTATTGATCACCGGGTGTGAGAACAAACTGAACCAATTAGGAAGAAAGTAATATTTAAAAATATCTTGGTCTTCTCCAGGCAAAGAACATTGAGCATAAAGCTCTTGAGAAGATAATTGTAATTGTGTAGATATACTACAGAGACTTACCGGAATCCTGAAAAGAAAATCCACTGGGAAGAATATGTATAAAGCAATTGATGGCTATGCATTACTGGAATTAACATACACTTTCAGAACCACAAAATGGACTAAACAGATTTGGAAAGGATCCTAACAGAAAGCTTCATGCAATTAATAAAAATCAGGCCCATCACTCTTGGCAAAAAGTAGAAAGAATATTAAGAGTTCTCTCAAGTAGATGATAGGATAACAATTTATGATAATGCTTTTGGAACAAAGAGACATCACTTCACCAAGGATATTGAGTGCAAAGTCCAAGGCCTGAAGAGATTCCCTGTGGATGATAAGGTCCTGAATGCTCCAGTTTCAGCATGACATTGTGCTAATTGCACCAGCCCCCAGAATTTTGCAGAACCTCCTAAATGAGATCCACACTTACTCAAAAGAGCATAACCCAACTATACACACAGTTTGAACCAAGTGGATGAAAAATGTTTATTGTTCAAACCAGGGGTCTCCAAAATTGGAAATTTCAAAATGGAGAGAAGAGATGGACTGAGGAAGTATTGAAGGATAAAAATAAATGTGATTGGGGTAAAACAATCAATATTTATCAAGTATTAATTATATGTGTCAGGTACTGTGCTAAGCACTAGGGATACAAAAAGAGGCAAAAGGCAATCCCTGTTCTCTAGAAGCTCACAACCTAACAGGGGAGACTATACCCAGGATAAATAGCAGACAATAACAGAAAGAAGGCACTAGAATGAAGAGAAGATGGAGAAGATTTTGAGCTCAGACTTAAAGTAAGTAAGGAAGGTCAGAAGTGAGAGCAAAGGAGGGAGAGCATTCCAGATGGGGGAGACAGCCAGAGAGAATGTCCGTAGCTGAGTGATGGAGCTCTCAGGGCAGTGTCACTAGATTAAAGAGCATTTGTTGGGTGTAAGGTATAAGAAAACTGGAAAGGTAGGAGGGGGTTAGGTTATGAGAGGCTTGGAATATCAAAGAGAGCATTTTGTATTTGATCCTGGAGAAACAGGGAACCACTAGAGTTTAATGAGTGTGTGTGTGTGTGTGTGTGTGTGTGTGTGTGTATGTCTGTACATGTGCAAGCTCATGTCTGTGTGTTGGGGAGTGGTTGGAGTGACATTATCAGGCTTGAGTTTTAGGAAAATCACATTAGAAGCCAAACGGAGGAAGAATTAGAGTATGTGTGTGTGGGGGGGTCTTGAGACAGGCAAATTCCCAAGATGTCATTATAATAGATGGGGTGTGAGGTGATGAGGGCCTGCCCCAGGGTGGGGACAATGTCAGAAGAGAGGAGGGGGCATACTAGAAATGTTGCGAAGGTAAAATGTTTAGATCCAATGGGGAGGGGTGGTTAAGAGATAGTGGAAAATCCAGAATGACCTCTAGGTCACCATACTGAGCCTAGTAGGATGGTGGTGCCCTCTATAGTAATATGGAAGGAGGTATAGTCATTGCTATGGGAAGAGGGGAGAGTGAAAGATGATCAATTTGAACATACTGAATTTAAGATATCTAAGCCTCACAAAGCACTATTACTCAGAGAATGAAATGGTGCTTGTGCTCCCCTCCTCTGATTGGCTGATTACACCCCCTGAAAAGGACATACTCAACCTTTGTTCTTCAGATCACCACATGGGTACATGAAGAATGCTTTAAAGAGGGGTCTTTTGCTATAGAGAAATAAATAGCAAGTCAGGGCCCCACTTTCCCCCTTTTCATGTCAGGAAGGACAGAGTCATTCAGGATAAGCATGCATGGATAGTTTACAATACACATTGAGGAACTTATTACATTTTCCATTACAATTTCCCTTTTACCACTAAGGGTACCACTATCCTTGACAGCCAGGTTTTCAACCTTGGTATCATCCTTCACTCCTTAGTTATATAATGCTATAAGGTATGCAAAGCACTTTGCAAATAATACCTCATTCCATCGTCGTAACAGCTCTGGAAGTTATGTGCTATTTTTTACAGATGAGAGAATTGAATCACAGAGAGGTTTAGTGACTTGCCCAGGGTCACATATCTAATAAGTGTCTGAGGCTGGATTTGAACTCAGGTCTTACTGACTCCAGGGCCAGCACTTCTCTTACTGACCCCCAACTTACTGCCTCAATAAAATTTTTTTTTTGGTGGAGTCAGACTGTTCTTCCCTACCATAGATATTATTCAAGATTTTATCTCCAGAAACATTATGTGAGTTCAAGGAGTACTTGAGGAACTGTACGGATAGAGTTGGTTATGCTATCTCCTCCTTTGATTCACCTGTAGCCACATTAATTTTCCTTCTTGAGAAAAGAAACAAAGCAAGTGAAAACAACAACAGCACCAAAACCAAGAAGGTAAAAAAGCCCTAATAGTGCGTTAGAACTTCTATCTTAAAATCTGATCAGAATTTTATCCAATGTCAACTATTTAGGATCAAAGATTAAGAACTGGAAGAGACTTTACAGGCTATCTGGTCTAATTTCATTATTTCACACATGAGTGAACTGAGGCCTAGAGAAATTAACATGACTAAGCTTTTCGGGTTTTTTTAGGGGAAATAAAAAACATTTCATCTATGAATGATATAATGGCTCCTTAAGAAAACTCAAAAGAACAAGCAGAATAATAATTTAAAGTAATAGTATTAGCAAAGTAGTAGAATGAAAAACACACCAAATTGATGTTTTTACATTTATTAGCAAGAAATAAAATTTTTTTTAAAAAGAAAATATTTTTGATATTATTAGATTTGAAAATTAAGGTAAGCTGAGAGACAATGATTCGAGCATGATCAATTTATTAGTTAGGCTAGCAGTAATGAATAAATTGGGCCAATGGCCTCTCTTAATGATCAAAAACCCTGAGCAAGGGCTGACAGGATTTCTAAACCTGGGTGTGTTTTCCTTCTAGTTGGTCTGAAATCATTAGACCTCACATTGTAAAGGTAAGACAATCCTGATTGTTAGACATTTTAAGCAAGAGGTGGGTTAAAAATCATCTCAGCTCGTCCCTATTACTCCCTGCTGAGGAAACAGGAATAGTTCTCAGCTGATAGGATTAGTCTACAGATGTGGGTATAGAACATGCCTATAATTATTAAGTGGCAAAGTCCAAATTAGAACCCAGGTCTTCTCTTCTTTAGATGGAGTAGGAGGAAGGTTGAAATCTGATGCTCAACACTCTTTATTGATAGCTTTGCTCTTTAAACATAGACCTGGCTTTCTAGAAACATTAAGAACAAAATTGAAGAACTCTGTAATAACTTGTTGGAGGCTAAAGTTCAGGCTTTGTGCAGGAGTATATTTTTCTTTGTTTCTTCTTGAATTTGCTTTATGCTAGGGGGTTGTGCACTTTTGATTCTAAAAATGCTTCAATTCTATAGGGATATTTTGTCTGCCTTCATTCATACGTTTTTCTAGTACACAGTTGTAAAACCTTATTGTTCTTACTATGGTCTGTTTATTACAAAGGTCCTCATGATTCTGAATGACTGAGCTATGTGATACTGGATAGGCATGATTTTTGCAAGTGCTTTTGAGTTACCCAGTGTTACGTGAGTTCTGCATTGTATAAAAATGGTGGCTTCCAGTATATAGATGTCATCTGCACAAAAGTTTCTGAAGGATTAATTTATACTGAAATAATTACAATGAGAATGAAGTCCAGATATTGTTCAAGTAGAGCACATATGCTCAGCATTCCTCTGACTAAATGCTAAGATACACAGAACTTCATTTTCATCTGAGAACAGAAAAGTAGCAATCAAGGAAAGAGATAGTACCTCTTTAATCTTTGTAAAGTTCATCTGTGTAGCCCATATTAGACCTATAAAAGGTAATAGAGGTCATCTCATCCAACTCCCGCAACAAACTTGGAGACATAAAATGATTTACCTGAGGTCAGAGGCAGGAAGCAGTCATCTAGATTTGAACCCAGATCCAAGTACATTTTACTTTGCCAAGTGATATGTCATACACAAATTTTCTTTCTACAACACTCATACTTTGTTCAGTCATTTCAGTCATGTCCCATTCTTCATGACCCCATTTGGGGTTTTCATGGCAAAAATACTTGAGTGGTTTGCCATTTCCTTCTCTTGCCCATTTTGCAGAGAAGGAAACAGAATAAGTAGTCAGATTTAACTTAGAAAGATGAGTCTTCCTGACTCTAAGCCCAGCACTTTATCCATTGTGCCTCCCAGCTGCCCTTCCTTTATTCAGTTAAATTAAAATTGAATATGCTTTTTAAAGCAGGCACTCATTTAGTTAACAAACATTAATTAAGTGCTTACTATGTGCCAAGCTCTGGGGATACAAGGAAAGGCAAAAAACAGTCCATACCCTTACTGAGTCTCCAGTGGAGGAGACAACATATACATTTGCGTAACTAGCTCCCTACAAGATGCATGCAGAATATATGCAATGAAATCTAACAGAGGATGGCATTAACAGCTGGGGGAGGTGGGGAGCCTGAGTACAGCTTCCTGGTGATAAGGAAATTTGAGGGAAGCCAGAAAAACTTAGAGGAGGTAAAGAGGCAGGGCGTTCCAGGCATCCAGGACAACCAGTAAAAAGGTGTTGAGATGAAAGATCATGTTCAAAGTAGAGCTGTATCATAGGGGGTGTGCAAGAGAGTAAAGTGTAAGAACAGGTTATGAAGAGTTGTAAATACCAAATCTTGTTCGGTGATTTTCAGCTGTGTCTGAAATTTTCATGATCCCATTTTGGATAAATAGGAGGAGAGCCAAGAGAGAAAGAACAGTGTCGCAAAAACCTAAAGAGGAGAGAATATCCAGAGGGCAATGGGTGATACACAGTGTCAAATAGAGGTAGAGGAGGATCTAGATTTAGAAGGGGTCATTAGACTTGTCACTGAAGAGATCAATGGTAACTTTGGACAAGGTAATAGCAGTTGAATGAGATTTGGAAGTCAAATTGTGAAGGATTTAGAATTAAAAGAACTCAAGAGAGGTAGCCAATTGTAGATGTCTTGCTGAAGGAACTTACCCTCAAGGGGAGGAGAGATGTGGGTGATATCTACTGGGGATAGTAAAAGAGTTAATGCGTATGTGTTTTTTTTTTTTTTCTCTAAGAAAGGAGAACATGGGTATGTCTGTAGGTAGAAGGCAGGGAACCAATAGATAGGGAGAGACTGAAGAGAGAGAATAGGAATGATAGTGGGGACAGATTTCTGGCTATGGAAGTAGATGGGATGAAGGATAAATGTAGAGACATTTGCCTTGGGAAGAAGAAGGACCACTTCATCTACGTGTGTGTATTCGTCCTTCGTTGCCGAAGAAGACCATGCCATCACAGAAACAATGACATGACTTGCACTTGACTTTGTTTTGAGGGAGGGAGGGCTGTGCAAGTCAGTAGCCTCACTTCTCCTCCACAGCCATCTGAATTCAGTGACCAGATATTCATCAGGATGACTGGAGATGACCCAGGATGAGGCAATTGGGGTTAAGTGACTTGCCCAAGGTCTCACAGCTAGAGAGTGTCAAGTGTCTGAGGTGAGATTTGAACTCAGGTCCTCCTGACTCCTGCACTGGTGCTTTATATGCTTCATCTAAGACCAGAGTGATAAAAGACAAATAGTAGAGGAACATATCTGAATGCTATGAGATAAGGAGGGGAAAAGAGGGTGGGGTTTGATGAATGGTGAAGTATTACATGAGAGCCTCAGTTGAGAGGTGAGTGGCATGGATGGTATGGGAGGATGGAGAAGAGATAAAAGGTTTTGGAAGAATCTGTGGATATTGGATTAGTGAATCAATGAAGGAGAAATATATATACATATATTTCCTTGCTGAGGTAAATTCCCACTTGAGATTAGACAATATACATTTGTATAATCAGCAAAGTTTCATGATTTCCTCCAGTTCTGTTCTGCAGGATGTGAATTAGTGTAAGGAGGCAGATGATGGAGCAATCCAGGGTGGGGTCATAAACAGGTATGATTTGTGATGGGACCAGGGAACAATATAGTCTAGGGTGGAGGGTAGAGTCATTAATTCTAGTTAAGCCTAGTTAAGCACCCAACCGTAGACTGACTACTCCCTCCATTTTCCTCCTTCACTCCCATTCATATGCAACTGAACAGAACTGGAGTAAATTACGAAACTTTGCTGATTATACACATACACACGCGCACGCGCACACACACACACAATTATGAAAGGCATACGTATGTATATATGCAAATTCTATATATAAGTTATATGCGCAAATTTTATATATTATATAATTATAAAATTATTATATATATTATATTATTATATTATATATAATATATGTAATATATAATTATAAAATTTTATATATATATATGCACACATACACACACATATATATTATATTCACAACATTGCCCTACAAATGTTATGTAACATATAATGTGTTTCTAGGTTTACAAATCAGTAGCACTCATTCCATGTATAGTATAAAATTTTAATAATTGTTTGAGGCATTATTTCAAGATTGTTTGGGTTTTTTTTTAAGGTTTACTGTTGTAGCCAGCTTAGAGAGTTAGTAAGTCATGGTGGATAGAATGATGGTCTTGGAGTCTGGGGAGAAAAAAAGGTTCAAATCTTGCCTCAGCAACCCTACTACCTATGTGACCTTAGGTAAGCCACTTAACCTTTTGAGCCTCAGGCAACTCCCTAGGATCACAGGATCACAAATTTAGACTTGAAAGGGACCTTAAATGCAGTCCAATACAACTCCATCATTTCAAAGATAAATAAACAGTTCCAGAGAAGTTAGAGAGGTGAAACTTGAATCCAGGTCCTCTGATTTCCAATTCAGTGCTTTTGACTTTTCTACTGAGTCATAGATGGAAACAGGATCCTAGATATCAGAGCTAGAAGGGAACCTAGAAGTTGCTTAGTCCAACTTCTTCATTTTACACATGAGAAAACTGGGGCCCAGAGAAATGAAGTGAGTTTCCCAAAGTGATTTGCATTGGTGGAGGAAGTTTCCTCTCTCTATAGTTTCCATCTATCTATCTATCTATCTGTCTATCTATCTATCTGTCTGTCTATCTATCTATCTATCTATCTATCTGTCTGTCTGTCTGTCTATCTGTCTGTCTGTCTGTCTATCTAATGTGTCTGTGTGTGTGTGTTTACTTAACTAACTAAAGGTTTTCCTAGTCCTAGTCTCAGTCTAAGACTTTTGGCACACCCTTTATAGTAGCGTAGTAATTATCATGGTGAAAGAGAATTGATGGGCAGTCTGAGTGCTGCTCAGGATCCCACCTAACATTTTGACCTAGAGAAAGTTCTCCAGGGAGTTGGGTGAGTCTCCTACAGGGGAATAATGGGAGGAAATGGACAAGACCATTCAGGACAAATGAGGAGGCATAGATGAGATGGGACCTGTGCTCTTGAAGGGGAAGTCAACGCCACTGAAGTTTGGAAGCATTTACTATTAGAAGATTTGATTTCTGGCTTTTAAAATATTTATGTCCTTTTATGTTGCTAAGAGAAATGGACGATTTAAAAACAAAAAAAAAATTAATAAATTTTTGAAAAAAGAGAACTCAGGTCTATGGAACAATACAAAATCCTACGTTTAAGGACGGTTTGCCTAGATTGTAGATTAGTCATGTGGGCATACCCTGGGGAAGCTTTGCCATTGGCCCTTTCCCTGAGGGGACCTTTTCCCTTTGTAGGAAGGAAAGGGCCCATCAGTGTGCCTGAATGCCAGTCCTAGGCTCTGTGCATTAGTGAGTCTATTCAGCTTTTGCTGTAGCCTCCTGACTAGTCTTCCTGCTTAGTCTTTCCCTGGTCCAGTCATTTTCCCTAAAGCTAACAAAATGATGTTTCCAAAGCACATGCCTGACCATCTCTCTCTCCTACTCAGTAAACTTCAGGGACTTCATATTAGCTCTAGAATCAAATATTCTTTGTTTGGCATTTAAAATCTTTAACAGTCTGGGCCCAGTCTACCTTTGCAATCTTATTCTACATTGCTTCCCTTTAAAATCTCTGCTGTCTCACTAGTCAAATTGATTTTATTACTATTTCCCAAATATAATATTTCATTTTCTCTCTCTATATGCCTTTTCACAAGCTGCTTCCCACCCCCACCCCAATGCTATGCCTGGAGTAGACTCTCTACTTGCCACTTCTCCTCCTCCTCTTCCTCCTCCCTAGTATGCTCCAAAGCTCACTTCAAATGTTATCTCCTATAGGAAGCTTCCTCAACCCCACTGATGACCTCCACTCTTAAAATTACTTCGTATCGTATTTATCTTGTATGTATCGATACATGTATGTGTTGTCTCTTTCAGGAGAAGGTAAGCTCCTTAAGGACAGGGTTATTTCATTTTTGTCTTTGTATCATCATGATGCCTGGCAAATAGGAGGCTCTTAAGTGCTTGTTGATGGATTTTTTTTGAAGCATCAATTCTGGGCTAATGACTTCCTCAGGTAGGATGTCTTTTTCAAGGTGTTTTTTTTCATGGCACATTCTGCATCAGTGTTACCTGTGATGCAGGTCTGCTCTTTTCCCTAGTCTACTTTTCCCCAGTCAAGGGGACAGCACTTTCACTTGTAGATTAGAGATTTACCCAACACTTAGAAGGTGCCCTCTAGTCCTTCATAATCATAAAGATGGCCTCTGGTCGTCTCTGTCTCCTTCCCTCATACCTTTCTTTTTCATATTTTTATTCTAATCTTTTTTCTTTATTCCTTTCCTCTCTTTTCCTGTAATTCTTTCCTCCCTTCCTTTGTTCTTTTCTTCCTCAATCTATGTCTGTCTCACTCATTCTCTTTCTCTCAAGCAGATAATTTATAAAATATATTTATTCAATATGTCTTTTATGCTTGTGGAGACTAAAATATTCTTAAACATCATTGTACTTTCAAAATTACTTCCTTGAAAAAATAAAACTCCAATCAGAACTACCTAGATTATATGGTCTTACTTGGTATGTTTGTGACCTATTAATCAATCACCAAGCATTTATTAAACAACTTATGAATATTAGGCACTGTGTTAAGTGCTGGGGTTACAAATAAAAAGAGGAAGAAGAAACTTACAGTCTAGCCTGGGAAGGCAACATGTACATTTATAGATATAGATGATACATAGACAAAATAGAAATAAGGTTCCTTGGAAAAATTAGAATGGGATGGGAGAATGGATGAGGAAAGGACTCATGTCAAAAGCAGCTCTTGAGTTAAGCCATGTAGTAGAAGAAGAATTGGATTAGTTTCAATGATCTCTCGGGCTATATTATAGGGTGACAAAACCACCTATATCCACATGGAATGGTGGCTAACATTCTGGATATGGAGTGAGAAAGATCTGGGTTCAGATCTCACCTCGATATGTACCATCTGTGGAGGTGACAAGCTATTTAACCTCTCTGAGCCTCTGTTTCCTCATCTGTGAAACAAGGATAATATCTCTTTATGCTACCTATCTTACTGAGTTGCTGTGAGCCTGAAATCATATATACATACATACATATACGCATATATGTATGTATGTATGTATAATTTTCTTTGAAAACTTTAAAGTCCTTTACAAAGCTAGGTGACTGCTGGGCTTCAAATCAGGAAGACTGATCTGCATGAGTTCAAATCCAGCCTCGTACACTTCCTAACTGTGTGATGCTGAGCAAGTCACCTAACCCTCCTTGCCTCCATTCCTCATCTGCAAATGAATTGGAGAAGGAAATGGCAAACCATTATAGTACCTCTGCCAAGAAAATCCCAAATGGGGTCATGAGGAGTCAGAAATGACAGAGCAACAATGACAATAAAATCAATTGTAATTATTGAACAAGTTCTATCCCTGTTCTATCCCTCAGTTTCCCCATCTGTAAAATGAGGAGGTAAGACTCTTTGATGTTTTCTAAGGCCCCTTCCAGAACTCAATCTTATGGTGTGTTTTTAAAAATAAATTCAATTCTATTTTCCATGTCATCAGTTGAATTGTTTTCTAATGGAATTTATTTTTGAGCTCATTATCACAGAAATTTGACTCAGTAATTCTTTTGTAGTTCATGTGAATTCTAGTCAATATCCTTATTTCCCAGGTGAAAGAGTCCTCATAGAATTTTAAGATCTAGAAGAGACTTCATTTACTCCAGCCTGTAGCTGAATAGGAATCCTCCTAGAACATATGAAAAATGACCATCTAGCTTACATGTGAAGACCTCCAAGGATGAGGAACTCATTATCTCTTGAGGCAGCTCTATCCAGTTTTGGACAGCTCTAATTTAATGAAGTTTTCCCCATATTGAGCCAAAAATCTGCCTCAGTTCCCATGAAACTCCATCTGAACAGCAAATCAGTAAACTTTTCCCAAGTTAATGGTCTGTTGAATGACAAAGTACCTTCCAAATATTGATGATGGAAGCTAAGAAATGAATGCCCTTCATACCATTTCCTCTCCTCTCCTCAGCTATAACCATTACTGATAAGTCGGATGATGAATTCCACATGTAATTGCACAAGAAACATGATTCATTGGGGGCAGTCTGATGCAATTCCAAAGCAGGAGACACTAATCCTAGCACATGTTTATCCATGAGCTAGCTACATGACCTTAGCCAAGTCCCTTAACTACTCTGGACCCCAATTTTATAATCTGGAAAATGAGAGTGTTAGATCAGGTAACTTCCAAGGTCTCCTATCCTTCTGACATTCTTTGAACCATGGTAACAGGAGGATTTTCTGAAAAGGACAGATTTTTAAAATAGGTATATGTATACACATACATATCTCTTCATTATTTATGGCAGAATACAAAGAACAGATGCAAGAAGTCTACAGTTCTCTCCAGGGGGAAAAAAGTACTGATGATATACAGGTTTGCCTCAAAACATAATCAAGAAATCAGATTTATGACATTGAGAAAACTCTTGGAATGGAGAATGTCTACTTAAGGCTTCTGAAGACCACCGGTACCCAGGGACAATTATCAGATGTCAAAGAAAGAAAGAAAGGAAGGAAGGGGGAAAGAAAAAAGGAAAGAAGCAAGGAAGGAAGGAAGGAAGGAAAGAAGGGAGGAAGGAAGAAGGAATAAAAGAAAGGATAGAAGAAGGAAAGAAAGAGAGAGGGAAAGTAGTCATAAAACTATTGTAAAATTAGGAAGAGGCCTTGGAAGAACCCAGAATCATCAATGACTTCTAGACCCAGTGTTAATCACTGAGTTAGTTTCCAAGCAGCATTTATCAGGGTCCAAAAATAGAGGAACACCTGCAAAGTTAAGATTTAATTAAGGGACAGTGATTTAGAATCCACAAAAGAGAGATCAAAATGACAAATGAATCTTTTTTTCTTATGAAATAACCAACCAAGAAACTGAGCAGGAATGATAATATCTCAATTTCTTTTTAAATTTAGCAATCCTCTATGAAAACATTTGGAGATTCACCAAAAGAAAATGTGCTTTTAAAAAAATGATATTTGAGGGAAAGAAGAGCTTGAAAATTATGAATGGGCAAAGGCAAAAATCATTTAATTAACATTATTCTTACCTTACAAATTTATGACTTTAAACAAGTAAGCTTTGTTCATACTTTTTACTTGAACGTTACAGCCATTTCTGAATCCCTCCTACTCTGAACACTCCAGTAACAAAAGAAAACAATTGCACAAAATTGCCCGATGCAAGAACTGTGTCTAACTGTGTAAACAACACACTGCCCTAGGAGTCCCCCACCTCTCTGCTGGGAAAAGAAAGATATATTTCCTTTTCTTTCTTCTGGGGACCCTTATTTCCTTTTCCATCTTGCTATCAAATTTAAAAGTTTTTTTAAACATTTTTATTTACAGTTTTGAGTTCCAAATTCTATCCCTTCCTCTGTCCTACTCTCCCTGAGATGGTAAGTAATTAAATATAGGTTATACATGAGCAGTCATGTAAAACATTTCCATATTAGTCATTTTGTACAAGAAGACTCAAATAAGAGAAAAAAACTGAAAGAAAGTGAAAAATAACATGCTTCAGTCTATATTCAATCAATACCAGATCTTTTTCTGGAGGCAGATAGTATGCTTTGTCATCAGTCCTTTGCGATTGTCTTCATCATTGTATGACTGAGAATAGCTAAGTCATTCACAATTCACTGAACAATATTACTATTACAAAGTTACCAAGTGTACAAAGTTCTCCTAGTTTCATTCATTTCACTTTGCATCAGTTCGTGTAAGTCTTTTCAGGTTTTCTGAAATCATCCTGCTTGCCATTTCTTACAGCACAATAATATTCTATTGCAATCATATACCACAGATTATTTAGCCATTCCCCAGTTGATGGGCATCCCTTCAATTTCCAGTTCTTAGCGACTAGAAAAGAGCTGCTATAAATAAATACTTTTCCACAAAAAGGTCCTTTTCCCTTTTCTGGATGTCTTCGGGATATAGACCAAGTGCCATCTAATTTTGAGATTCCTGTAAAGCACCTCGAGGAATGAGGATCATATTAACTGAATTTACTCCCTTTATTGGTTACCTTTAGAAAGTGAGTTTGCCCTGGGGCAAAAAAACAAAGTTGGGAACTCAATAAAGGAAAGGTAGAATAAGGCAGAGACAATTTTTCTTTCTTTGAATAAGGGTGTTGAAAGGGGGAGGGGGAGGAAGGAAAGAGGAGGTTAAGAGAGAATGGAAAACAGGAAAATAAGCTATGGAAAGGGAAGAGGGAGAAAAAGGGCTCTTTTAGGTGGGAGAGCTAAAGGGATACCCGAAAGATCATGTGTCAGGAGAGAATGAAATGGATATGAGAGCTGGAAGATTCCTCTTGGTATCAAGCTGTTGAACAGTTTGAATTTCCAACATCTGAACCCAGATTTGCAGAGGTGAAATGTTAGCTGGCTAATTTAATGGACCACTTAGCATCTGAAGAGAGGTGAATGAATATGAGCATGATGATCATCCCAGGGTGAAAAGGGATGGAGAGAGATGTACTCTGAGAAAACGAATGGAAGTGTAAAGTCTTTGACTCATCACAGAGTAATCCATTGCCCTCCCTCCCCTCCAAATGCCTAACTCTAGCACTGTCCTCAGGAGAGATAAGATGCTCTTGCAATCAGGAAAACCCTGGGCTCAATTACTACCTCTGACACATTACTAGCTGAGGGTGAGGGAGACTGTGGAGGGGGATGGGAGGTAACAGGGAGGTGTAACCACAGTCATTTAACCGTTGGTCTCTTGGACTCTTCCTTTAGGATGTGATTTGAGATCCAAATTAGTGGAGAGAATTTACACATTGGGAGTTCCCTACACCAAAGTAATCACAGGTTCAAGTGCACACACACACACACACACACACACACACAAACATACAAATAATACATAACTCACTTCCCTCATGAGAGCTGTCCCACTTCCTTCTTATACACTTTTACCCCTACTAATTAGGAAAAAAAACCCCACTTCTGTCCCCTTTCCCTGATACATTTCCTTGAATGGCATTTTTATGTAGAATGTAAGATACCATAAATATTTGCTGTTCAGTCATTTCAGTCTTGTCCACATTTTTGTGACCCCATTTGGCATTTTCTTGGCAAAGATAATGGAATGGTTTGCCATTTCCTTCTCTAACTCATTTTACAAATGTGGGAACTAAGGCAAGCAGGTTGAAATGACATGGTGCCCAGGATCACATAGCTACTAAGTGCCTGAGGCCAATTTTGAACTCAGGAAAATGAATCTTCCTTACTCCAGATCTGACACACTATCCCCTATGCCACCTAGCTGCCCTGCCATAATATTAGGACTCCACATCCACTGAAATGGAGCCATCCAAAGACTTTTTCAAAAATACTTGAATCAGAGATGCACATCAGTGCTTTAACATTCTGGGTCCCAATGAGGTGCACTTCTCTGGGTTCAGACTACTTTTGTTTTTCCAGGTACATAAAAGAAATATTTAGTACTTAAAAAGACTTGTGATCTCATTGACTTGGGCACACTCAACACAGACCCGAAACTTTCCACATACACAATATAACTTTCTGTGACCAAAAGTATTCATGGGCTGGTGGCCACCCTTTTGTTAAGGAGTTAGTCAGTTTCCCTACTCTTAGCTGGGCTAAGACAACAGAAATACAATCTGCAACTTGACCAATTTTTGAAGCTTTTTAGGTTTGTTGGATGTTCCAGAGCTTGTGATCATCGCCCTGCAGCCGTTGATACTTACAAACCTTTACTCTTGGTTAGTCTTTCCTCTCTGGGTCTTCATGACACTTGATTCCCTTGGTTCCCCTCCTGCCTGTCTGGTCACATCTTCTTAGTCTCCTATACTGGTTCATCATCATAACACATACTCTATTTGTGGGTGTACCCCAGAACTCTGTCCTGGGCTCTCTTTATTCTCTTATTAAACTTTCTCATTGCATGTCCTCATCAGTTTCCTTGGATTTAGTGGGCAGATAGCTCTAAGATCTATGTATCCCATCCTAGTCTTCCTCCTGACTTCCAGTCACCAACAATCTCTTAGACATTTCAAACTAGATGTTCCATAGATATCTCAAATTAAATATGTTTGAAACAGAATTCAAAATTCTGCCCCTTCCCCCAGATCCATCTCTCTTCTGAATTTCTCTATTTCTACCACTATCCTTCCACCTCCTGGACTGGGGTTTACATTCAAGGAGGTTACTTTGACAAAAGTTTCTGAGAAATGACTGATCGGCTTCCATAGAGGCATTTGCCATATCAGGATTTCTCTAAACTAAGGAGAACACATATTTAAAACAAAACGTTCAAGGCACTGTCATTGTCTGTTCTTCCTTCTTGAAGAAGACCAATGCTACCACGGGGGTGGGGTCTTGACTCGCATGTGAATTGTATTTAAATAAAGCCAGGCTATACAAAGTTGTCAACCTCACAGCCTTTCAGAGTCATCAAAGACCAGTGGCAGAATAAAAGTAAAGATGACTGATGATAGCCCAGGATACACTGGGCTGAAGACAAAAGCAGAATGTTATCCTCCAAGAATTTCCAATTTCATTCTTTCTAAAATTTCAACCTATCTCAAATGGGTTTCACATACAGATAAGGAATTGATAGAATGACCATTTATTAAAAGCTTGCTATATACCGGGCACTGTCCAAAATATTATGGATACAAGCTATAGGCAAACAAGATAGTTCTTGTCCTCAAGGAGGTTATATTTTAACAGGGAAAGACTACATAGAAAGGGGAAATAGAATGGTGAGCACTAATACTTAGTGGTATATTGTGGAGATGGCAAGAAAGTAGTATGGAGGCCTAATTCTGAGCATGATAAATAAAAATTTCACCTATCAGAACCAGCAGTCTATGACTCTGGTGGAAAGGGTGATGGTGACAATGGCCAGAATGTAGGTGATATGGTATGAAGTCAGCCAGGAAGTGAGATGAAGAAAAGCTCGATCTCAAACTTCTTTCAGGAATGAGGTCTTTATGATGGGTGGTCCCAGGCATAGAGACTTCATTACATGCAAAGCTGGTTGTAACACCTAAATAATTAACCTATAACCAATATCTATGTGAAATTAACTGCAGTTAAGTAAGTATGCCTTGGTGACTGTTTGCCATTAAATTAGTGGGATAAATAATTCACACCAAAAATGTGGGCCCAAGATAATACTATTAAGGGGGATGGAACTTGTTCATTAATTGTAAGAAAATTAGACGAAACACAATTCCCTCAGCGCAAGGTCTCCTGTGGAGTATATGGTGTGTTAACATTATTGTAGCATGGAAGAAAGAGATGAGAATGCTGGAATTACTCTGTAGATGGCCTCTCTCTAATTGACTAAGGTGTGTGTAATGTACTGAGCCAGAGACACACACAAGAAAAGGGGTAGGTATATATGGACAAAGTTTCAAAGTGACTGAAGTCAAACGTGTAAGAGTCAACTATTTCTTGGATAGGTAAAATTTCAGTTGGCCTCAGGGTATTTTGAGAATAAGTACAAAGTCACTTGTTGAATCAAAGATCTACGATGTCCTCAGTGGAGCACTGCCATGAATCAGGACCCATCTTGAATTTAGTAGATGAATCTTATAAGGGTGCCTAATACTCAGCAACGCTTAGTGAATTCTCTCTAGAAGTACATCTAACAAGTGTCAAAGGCAGGATTTAAGCCCAGGTCTTTCTGGACTCCAAAGCCAGTATACCATCCACAATCCACTAAGTTAAGCTGACATTTACATAGAACTTTGTCTCCTTACATACATTATAATGTTCATCCTTACAACATTCATGTTGTATCTATGCTGCATGTTATCAGTCAATAAATATTTATTAAGCACTTACTATGTACTTAATATCATTATTGTTATTTTCCATATAAGGAAATAGAATCTGTGCCAACCTCCCTAGGCTAGGTGATGCAGGTGATGCAGGCACTATGGGTTGGTAGTAGGATTCAAGTGGTACTTGGCCCACTATAATAGGTTTTTTCTGCTAATAGTCTCTAGTATCTTAGGACTTTTGAATGCTGGCATTATGGATTTAAACATGCATAAAACACATTAAACTTTAAGTTTCCACGTTCATAAATTTACTAGGCTTTTCTTAAATTGAGAATTATAGCTATTTGTAGCCAAGAAAATTTGACTGATCTTTATATTTATATATATTTACCAAATACATAAACATTTTATATTTATATTGTTATAGGCCATCAAGTATAACAGCAGAATGACCTTTTGGATGTCTAGTCCTAGCTCCCTATTTGACAAAACAGACAATTTGTGCCTTAGCTGATATAGAAATTCTCCTAAACAAAACAAACCATCCATGCTGGCCTATTCAGTGAGACTTAGCCCTGTTCTCCTGTACATTTACCATAGGGATTCCACTAAAAATGGTGGGGCCCTTCCTCCTATTCATCCATTTCACAGCAAGGAAAACTGAGGCCCAAGGAGATAAACTTACTTGGTGAAAGTCTTTCACAGCTAGCTAGTGAAACAGGCTTTATAGCTACCAGAGTATCTGGTTTCCATACTAGGATTCTTTCCACTGAATTCTTGTGAGACATTAAAAATTTTAGTTTTAAGAAAAAAATTTTAAATATTAGCTAGAATGTAAGATTTATATAGGATATGAGCTTTCTGATCCTTGCAACCTAATATGATTGGAAAAGTGTTTAAAAATATAGAAGAAAAAAATTTTTTAAAAAAAGAAAGGGTCAGGGGGAGGAGCCAAGATGGCAGAGTAGAAAGATACACATATACTAACTCCAAACCCACAGCCCATAAAATGCCTGCAAGGAAGAACTCCCAACAAATTCTGGAGCAGCAGAAACCACAGAACAACAGAGTGGAAGAGATTTCTGTTCCAGAGAGGCCTGGAAAACCAACATGAAAGGTCCGTCATGCACCAGACCCAGAGCAAAGCCCAGCCCTGCCTTGGCCTCCCAGCACCAAGAGGAGCAGATCTGAGCAGGCTTCAGGGATGGAATCTCCAGTGGCTGCGCAGGTCCCTCCACCCACAGGTCAATGAGAGAGTCTTTGTGGCTGGCCGAGAGGGGAGTGGGGTGTCCCCATAACTCAGGCCTCTTTGGGAGGCAGCAGCAGAGGTGGCAGTGGACAGGGGCTCCCAAAGCAGGCAGGAGCTAGGATCCATTGTTGAAGGTCTCCTTGTAAACCCCCTGAGGGAACTGAGCCTCGTGTGGCGGCCCTGCCCCCACCTGAGCACCTGAACTTAATCTCATACTGAATAGCAACCCCGCCCCTGCCGAAATCCCTGAGGCTGGGAAGCAGCATTTGAATCTCAGACCCCAAGCACTAGCTAGGCAGTTCTGGAGGTGTGGTAGGTGTGGAGAGGACACTCAGAAGTCAAGTCTCTGGCTGGGAAAATGCCCAGAAAAGGGAAAAAAAATAAGACCATAGAAGGTTACTTTCTTAGTGAACAGATATCTCTTCCTTTCCTTTCTGATGAGGAAGAACAATGCTTACCATCAGGGAAAGACACAGAAGTCAAGGCTTCTATATCCCACACATCCAAAATAAATATTCCATGGGCTCAGGCCATGGAAGAGCTCAAAAAGGATTTTGAAAATCAAGTTAGAGAGGTGGAGGAAAAACTGGGAAGAGAAATGAGAGAGATGCAAGAAAAGCATGAGAAGCAGGTCAACACCTTGCTAAAGGAGACCCAAAAAATACTGAAGAAAATAACACCTTGAAAAATAAGCTAACTCAATTGGCAAAAGAGGTTCAAAAAGCCAATGAGGAGAAGAATGCTTTAAAAAGCAGAATTAGCCAAATGGAAAAGGAGGTTCAAAATCTCACTGCAGAAAACAGTTCTTTCAAAATTAGAATGGAACAGATGGAGGCTAATGACTTTATGAAAAACCAAGAAATCACAAAACAAAACCAAAATAATGAAAAAATGGAAGATAATGTGAAATATCTCATTGGAAAAACAACTGACCTGGAAAATAGATCCAGGAGAGAAAATTTAAAAATTATGGGACTACTTGAAAGTCATGATCAGAAAAAGAGCCTAGACATCATCCTTCATGAAATTATCAAGGAAAACTGCCCTGATATTCTAGAACCAGAGCGAAAAATAGGTATTCAAGGAATCCACTGATCACCACCTGAAAGAGATCCAAAAAGAGAACCTCCTGGGAACATTGTGGCCAAATTCCAGAGTTCCCTGGTCAAGGAGAAAATATTGCAAGCAGCTAAAAAGAAACAATTCAAGTATTGTGGAAATACAATCAGGATAACACAAGATTTAGCAGCTTCTACATTAAGGGATCAAAGGGAGTGGAATATGATATTCCAGAAGTTAAAGGAACAAGGACTAAAACCAAGAATCACCTACCCAGCAAAACTGAGTATAATACTTCAGGGGAAAAAATGGTCTTTCAGTGAAATCGAGGACTTTCAAGCATTCTTGATGAAAAGACCAGAGCTGAAAAGAAAATTTGGCTTTCAAACACAAGAATGAAGAGAAGCATGAAAAGGTAAACAGCAAAGAGAAGTCATAAGGGACTTACTAAAGTTGAACAGTTTACATTCCTACATGGAAAGACAATATTTGTAACTCTTGAAACTTTTCAGTATCTGGGTACTGGGTACTGGGATTACACACACACACACACACACACACACACACACACACACACACACACACACACCCAGAGACAGAGAGCATAGAGTGAATGGAATAAGAGGGGATCATATCTTTAAAAAATGAAATTAAGGGGTGAGAGAGAAATATATTGGGAAGAGAAAGGGAGAAATGGAATGGGGCAAATTATCTCTCATAAAAGAGGCAAGCAAAAGACTTTTTAGTGGAGGGGAAAAGAGGGGAGGTGAGAGAAAAACAGGAAGTTTACTCTCATCACATTCCACTAAAGGAAGGAATAAAATGCACACTCATTTTGGTATGAAAACCTATCTTACAATATAGGAAAGTGGGGGAGAAGGAGATAAGCAGGGTGGGGGGAGATGATGGAAGGGAGGGCAATGGGAGGAGGGAGCAATCTGAAGTCAACACTCTTGGGGTGGGACAGAATCAAAAGAGAGAATAGAAGCAATGGGGGGCAGGATAAGATGGAGGGAAATATAGTTAGTCTTACACAACACAACTCTTATGGAAGTCATTTGCAAAACTACACAGATATGGCCTATATTGAATTGCTTGCCTTCCCAAAGGGAATGGGTGGGGAGGGAGGGATGAAGAGAAGTTGGAACTCAAAGTTATAGGAACAGCTGTCGAGTACTGTTCTTGCTACTAGGAAATAAGAAATACAGGTAATGGGGTGTAGAAAGTTATCTGTCCCTACAGGACCAAAGAGAAGATAGGGACAAGGGAAGGGAGGGATGATAGAAGAGAGAGCAGATTGGTCATAGGGGCAATTAGAATGCTCAGTATTTTGGGGTGCGGGGAGGGGACAAATGGGGAGAAAATTTGGAACCCAAAATTTTGTGAAAATGAATGTTAAAAGTTAAATAAATAAATTTTTAAAAAAGGGTCATTTGATCAATTAAGAAGCATTTATTAATCACCTAGAGACCTCCAAAGCCATCTAATTGAACTTTGTCATTTTACTTTTGACAAGATGAGGCCCAGAAACATTGGGTGACTCACCCAAAGTCATACAGGTAGGAAATCCCAGAGCCAGGCTTTGAAATCGGGTCCTCTCATTCCAAATGAAGCATTCTTTCTGTTACACACACAGAGAGATACAAAACGTATTCAAAATGACTAAAAGATAAGGGCTTTGGGGGGCAAGGGCAAGGGTATTAACAGCTGGGGGAATCATGTAGCGGGGTTCAATATGGAATATCAAAGACAATTTAGAGGACTGGACCAAAGAAACAAAATGCAATGTATTTTTTTTTTCTGTTTTTGGTGTAAAAGAACCAATATCTTGAATTAAAGGTGGCCCCATGGCATCACTGCCTGTAGGGACAGGCTGGACACCTGGCTTTCTCTTTTTCTGAAGACTGATTCATCCAAATAAAGCATGGGATGTTTCATCACCCCTTAATGGAAAGTGCCTGTCACTCCTTGAACATCATCATATGGTTGGTGGCCGGTAAATAATGGACTACTGAGTGTCAAGGTGACTGGCTTTCAATGCACACAAAACTAAAAATTATAGACCTGTCATTCTATAGGCAGGCCACAATTAGCTGTCTATGCAACTTGAAATTTTCATCTTGCCAGCTGAGTAATCAGTTGACTGGAGTTTCTTATTTTGGATACAATTTCTAGGTCTTTTATATGCAAGACTTTAAAAAAAATGATACAAATTCTCAAATAAATGTTCAGAAATTTTTTGCAGAAACCCTTCCCACAGCATAATTGAAAACACTAATATTGTAATAATATTAACAAAAGATTGTAATGGAACAAAAGTAATGTTCATTCTTTTTTTATTATTATTTAGGGACCACAAAGCACTTAACCAAAATAAAGCCATTTATTAGCAAGTCTTACTTCCTTCACTTAAAAGTCCTCCTCAGGCTGGCTCCCACCCACTTTTCCAGTCATGGTTCCTGTAATTCCCATTCAAATTCTCCCCATTCTGGCTAACATCACCTATTAGTTATTCTCTGAACATTTGACATTCTATCTCCCACCTCTGTGCCGTTGAAAAGATGATTTCTCATGCCTGAAAGACACTCCTTCCTCATCTCCACATCCTGAAATCCCTAGGTTCCCACAGTCCAGAACTGAGGTATCACCTTATATAGGAGGCATTCTCACGTCCCAAACCTCCCTCTAGTGTTAGGGCTTATTCTCTGTTGACTTGGCGTTTTCCTGTCCACATACAAATTGTGGTTAGGTGGTAGCCCTAACTCTAACTCTCCTCTCTTGTCACATCCATAGAACATACGCTGCTTTAGAATTTTGTCTGTATGTCTTGGGTACAACGCCTCACACATAATTGGGTGCTTAATGCTGCAGTGGACAGAACACCGGACCTGGAGTCAGAAAGACCTGAGTTCAAATCCAACCTCAGATCCTTACTAGTTATGTGACCCTGACTCTGAGCAAGTCACATAAACTTTGTTTGCCTCAGTTTCCTTAACTGTAAAATGGGGATAATAAAAGCACCTATCTCCCAAGGTTATTGTGAGACTCAGATGAAGTAATATTTGTAAATTATGTAACACAGTGTCTAGAACTTAGTGGTCACTACATAAATGCTAGCTATCATTTTATTATTATTATCAAAATAAATGTTTGCTGAATTTAATTAAGTTCAAATTCTCAAAAGAAAAACCAGTGTTTGGGAAGTATTCTACTTGTCTGTGATCACCTGTTGAACTATAAAGTAAGAATCCAGAAATTTATATATTTTGGGAAGTCTCAAAATACATACTTTATCCATAGAGAAATCTGCCAGCATGCTTTCTAAGCCTATCTCCAAATGAAAACTCTGTTATTTTCCTTTGGTCTTTTCCCGCTTTTATGAACAAATGATAACATCTCACTGTTACGTAACCCTTTAAAATTTGCAATATGATTTTCATATATTATCTTAAAATATCAACACCAAAATCACATTTGGATAATTCCACATCATCTGGTCAGTCTGAGTTACTGTACTACTGTGCTGAACTTGCTAGTTCTGGGAAACCTGGATCATCTACTAGTGCTGTGTGTGTGTGTGTGTGTGTGTGTGTGTGTGTGTGTGTGCATGTGCATGTGTGTGTGTGTGTTTTCAATTAAAGTCACTGGACTTTTTTCTCTTGCACAGTCTATGAACAAACTCAAGGGTAAAGTGTCTCTCTTGCCTTCTAACTTTTGTTTCCAGACAGATTTTCCAAATAGTATTACATGAGTCAGGTCTGACCTTGTCACTCCCCTGCCTGAAAGCCTCCATTGGTTCCTTGTTGTCTCCAGTATAAAATGCAAACAACTGCCTGTAACATATACAAGTCTTTCCTAGGCTGGCTCCAGCCTGTATTTCCAGACTTGGTTCATATTACTCTCTTTATGCATTATACGTACCAACCAGTCTGACTAACTTGTGCTTCCCCAAATTCAGCATGTTTCTTTACTTGTTTAGTGCTTATTTGGCAAATGAAGAAACAGACATCTCTATTTACTTGCCCCTGTAAACATTCCATTCCATAACAGAATGGAAGCCCCCTTGAGGGCAAGAGCAATTTCCAGCACAGCACCTTAAGGTGCTTATTGAATTGAATTTTTGGTAAACAGACTCAAATAAATAGACTGATGCCATAATGTTATTTTTCTTGGTGATAGCCCCTTTTCATTGAAGTAAAGTTGGTGAAATTTTTCTGGTCTTTATCTATCTATCCATGTCCATATCCATATATGTATGTATATATACATAATACACACATATCTAGATCTAGATATACACACATCTGCATGTATGCATATATAATACACATATAAATATATGTATATATTTTTTCATTGTTTCCTTATTAAGATTAACATACATAATAATGTAACATAATTTATGCACATATATTTGTGTGCTTACATATGCACACATATATAGATGTGTCTATATCACGTAAGTATGCATGTATGTATGCATGTGTGATAGGACCAGTGTTTCCCTTCTCCTTATGGTCCCAACTTCCCTGGAGCAGATTACTTCCCCCACACAGTCCTTATCCAACTTTCTCCAGCCCCAGCCTCCCAGATACAACTGCCTCTACCCCGCCCCCACAATGTCTTTCAGTTCTAGCTTCCCTGGCTTTCCTGGTGCAACTTCCTGGTCTCCAAACCCAAGCATGGGGGGTCCAGGTCTGTCACACAGGTTGGGTACCCGAGACCCTAATGACTTACTGACCAGACATGTTTCCAGATAGAGACGAGGGTTGTGGTGTCCAGAGAAGCCATGAGCTCCTGTCTTCTTATGGTGCATCCAAGCAGTGTAGGGAAAAGTCAGCCTTCTCCTTTGTTAAATGTTCAGTGAATGGGTCCCTCACTTCCTCCCAAACTGAACTTGAACTAAGAGGATGCTGGCTTGAGAGGCTTGCTTGCAACAGCTTGCATATAGGTAAACTTGCAGAGAATTGTTCAAAATATTGCAAGTGTTAAGCTCATGTACATTAATAGATAAGCAAAAAAGGAAAAAGTTGAGAGATTTGACTTATGAAGCCCATTGTTTAGGTCTCAGGGAGTGTCCTTTTTCTAGGTCTGACAACAGAAGAATGACTAGCTTTCTCCATCACACTTGCATAGGGTCATAAGGACGTGCCAAACTGCACATGAGAGATAACTGTCATGGCATCTGAAAATGAGCATCAATTTTATTGCTTTAACAATTCACTAAATAGGCAAGAGATGACAAAGTATGGGATATTGCATTGTTTCTGATCACAGTGTGTCATATTTCACTGGGACTGTCCTGAGTATCCATCAAATACTGATTGAATTGGTAAATAGAACCATTTTGTTGTGTAGTAACACTGATGCTGGGAGATAACACAGGATTGCCTTCATGGTTTGCTGATAGATAGATAGGCAGACAGACAGATAGATAGACAGACAGATAATAAAATGAACCTTTTTTAAGTGCTCGCTATGTGCTGGGTCCTGTGCTAAGTCCTAGGATTCAAATACAAACAAGAAAGATCATTTCTGCCTCAAGGATATTCTAGTGGAGGAAGACAATAGACAAAACAGAACAGAAGAAGGAGGAGAAGGAGAAGCCACTTGGAGATTACATGGTGAAGAGACCCCAAGAGGATTGGCCCTAAACAGATATGGTAAAACCTCACCTATCAGAATGGGGGGGGGGGCATTCTAATTTCTAACTATTTTTCTGGTAATTTATTTGAAAAGACTCTTTGACATCTCCTTCTGACAAAGGAGGACAATATTCTAGGAGTTGAGTACCATGGGACAGATGGCCTCAGAAATTGGCTACTGAGGATCTGAGCCTTTCTCTGGATCTGTTTTTTATCTTGCAGATAGCAACGCATCACTGCAGATTTCCTACCTTTCATTCCCAGTGACTGCCTCACCTCATTTTTGGATCACATATATCCTTGGTTATCTTTCTTCTTCTACTTTTCCCCAAACTGGAGCACCAGGGCTCCTCAGCTTGAGAGAAATCTTGCCTAGAATTACATAAATTTTTCTTAATCTAAGTAGAAAAAAGCAGGATGTGCTTGGATAATGGGGCTGGCCTGTTATTATCCTTATCACTGTTGCTGCCATCACCACCACCACCATCATCAATAATATTTTTGTCCAGTCAATGATTACCCCAGTTCTCTCCCTAAAGGCAGAGATCACTTAGTCTTTTTTGGATGGGAAGAGGTGGGGAGTATCATCAGCACTTTACACTCGTGTTTTGTGTGCAGTAGTTACTTAAATATTTGTTTAATTACTAGCCATACTTAATTACAAAAGTATACACACATATATATATACATAAGTATATCTACATATACATATACATTTTTGTATACACATATATGCACATATGCATGATATATGCATAGAGGTATCTGGGTGTTATCCTTTGTTTTTGAAGACGACCAAAATGACATCACCATGATAAAGTGAAATTTCATTGTGTCCGACTGTGGCTGATCAGACCAATATGAGCTCAGAATGTTCTACCTCAGGTTGGGTACAGATAGTCTGGGTGAACATTTGGGGTGGTTACCCCAAATTTGTGCATACTAGATTTACTTTGTGCTGTCTCAATTCTATTTTCTCAAACAGCACAGCACCCTTTCTGATGTGGGCACGCCATGCTGAGTGGTCCTGTGCTAGTGTCTCCCATGATGCACAGTCAAATCCAAGTTCTTGAGAGAGACTTTGAGAGTACCCTTGTAATGCTTCTTCTGACCACTGTGTGATTGCCTGCCCCATGTGAGTTCTCCATAAAATAATTTTTTTGGCAAGTGTACATTTTGCATTCAAAAAATGCTGCCAGTCCATCAGAATTGTACTCTCTGAAGCATAATTTGAATGCTCAGCAGTTCAGTTCAAGCAAGGACTTCAGGGTCTGGTACCTTGTCCTGCCAGGTGATTCTCAGAATCTTCCTAAGACAGTTTAAATGGAAGTGATTCAGTTTCCTGGCATGACGCTAGTAGATGTCCATGTTTCACAGGCATACAACAATGAGGTCAGCACAATGGCTCTGTAGACCTTCAGTTTAGTAGTCAGTCTAATACCTCTTCTCTCCCAAACTTTTCTTCAGAGCCTCCCAAACACTGAGCTAGTTCTGGCAATGCGTATATCAACTTCACTGTCAATGTGTACATCCCTGAAAAGTACACTACCAAGGTAAGTGAACTTATCCAAAACATTCAAAACTTCTCCATTTGTTGTAACCAATGATTTCACGTATGGATGGTGTCGTGGTGGCTGGTGGAGCACCTGTGTTTTCTTGGTGTTAATTATTAGGCCAAAGTTAGCACAGGCAGCAGAGAATTGATCCATACTTTGTTGCCTCTCAGCTTCAGAGGCTGCATTGAGTGCACAATCATCTGCAAACAGAAAATCATGCACCAACACTCCCTCCAATTTGGTCTTGGCTTGTAACCTTTTCAAATTGAGGAACTTACCATCAGTACAGTAGTTGACCTAGATGCCATGTTCATCTTCATTGAAAGCATTTGACAACATGCCTGAAAACATTATGCTAAAAAGCACGGGAGCAAGCACACAGCCTTGCTTCACTCCACTGGTGACTGGGAAGGCATGAGAGCATTATCCACTATCCAGAACCCAGGCAAATATACCATCATGAAACTGACGTACAATACTGCTGACCTTCTCTGGGCAACCAAATTTTGACATAATTTTCTATAAGCCCTCATGACTAATAGTACCAAAGACCTCGGTCAGATCTTCAAACGTTTTCTACAGACCTCTGTTCTGCTCCTGGCATGTCTCCTAGAGTTGTCAGGCAGCAAACGCTATATCGACTGTTCCTTGGCCCTTTTTGAAGCCACACTGGCTCTCAGGTATATGATCATCTTCCAGACCACACATATATGCACATATGCATACTACATGTATAGAGGCATATAGATATGTGTATAAGTATATATATATACAGAAGCCAACACTCATATTGCAGGGACCAATCCCAGCCTTAAAAGAATCCAAATTCATTATTTTTCTAGTATTGACTGTGTTTTCCATTTAACAGAAGTGACTATATCACTAGTTCCTAGTGATTAGCACAAGCAATTCAAAACCTGGAGACAATACTTACTCTAATTCTGAAAATGCCCTTTAGTAAAATAAAACTGCTGAAATTTAAGTACAGATGACCTCTTCACAAACATTTTCAGCATATTTCCAGGAACTCTTCATAAATAAATGTAGATTTCATTAGGTAGTTCCAAATGCTTTTAAATGATAACCACCAATTCATGAATGTGGAACTGTTGCTCAGGAGAAAGCTTAGGCCTGGGTGTATAAATGTCAGAGTCATCTGCATAGAGGTGATAATAGAATCCACATTGCCATGATGAAATCACCAAATGAGAGAGCGGAAGGAGGATAGCAAGGCAAAACAAGAGGACTCACAAAGAGCCTTTGGGAAAGAATCAAAAGACAGCAACATTATGAAAAACCAGAGAGGAGATACTATGTCAGAGGAGGCAATTAACAGCGTCAAATGCTTCAGAGAAATCAAGAAGGATAAGAATTGAGAAAAGACCACTTGGATTAGAATATAAGACATCACTGGTAACTTTGGAGAAAGCATTTGCATTTTCAGGTTAAGGTTAGAAGCTAGATTGAACAAGGTACAGAGAAAAGTGAGAAGAGAGAAAGTGGAGTCAGAGGGTATAGATACCTTTTTTTTAAAAGTTTAGTTGAAAAGAGGAGAGATATATGGTGATAGCTAGGTGGGATGGTTGACTCACATGAGTTTTTAAAAAGGAAGACAGAGAATTGATTACCCTTATAGGCAACAGGAAGTTAACCAATAGATAGGGATAAACTGGTTGTAAATGAGCAGGTATGATAGTGGAGGGTGGGCAGTGGTGGTCTGATGGAGAAGATAGGAGGGGATGAAAACAAAGATACACATAGAGAGATCAGTCTTGGGAATTAACAAAGCCATCTCTTCATCAGAAACTGGAGTAAAGGGGGTATAGTGGAGGACACTGTTAGGGAGAATGTGACATGCAGAGAAGGGGAGAAATAGGACCTCTGAGCAAATGACCTTCGTTTTTAGGGTAAAATTTAAAGTGAGGTCCTTAGATGAGAAGACTGGAGGAGGAGATAGTATGGAAAGCTTGAGGAGAAAAGAGGTTTGGAATAGTTACTGCATCTCAAATTAGTAATGCCAATAAGCTCATATGGCAAATATTTTACTGAAGAAAAAAAACAACTCTCCAAATCCTTATGATCATTTTTGCAACTCCCAGTGACACACTTTTTTTAGCCAGTTGCCCATAAGAGTAATGAGACATTAAGTGACTTGCCTATGGTTAAACGACTAGTAGGTATCAGTTACAGAACGAGAAGTCAGTCTCTCCTGATGCCATGATTCTCTTAACAATTCCAAAGCCTCTCAACTGTGCAGTAAAGTAGGTCCCTTAAGACCTGGTGGCACAAATTCATTGCTGTTTGAAATTTAAAATAACAAAAATTCAATTCCTTAAGAGAATTATAAAATTCACACATTCATTCATTCATTGAGATTGGCCTTGAGTCTCATACTATTCCATGTCAACAAGATTTTAGATGCTTTGCACACTTGGTTAAAGAAATGTTTCTTGTGGCATTGACATTTTCAAGTTGGAACCTTAGGTCAGAGATAGGTGAGATCATGTAAGTTATCATGGGTCAAAATATTTCTTGGAAAATTTTTGCCACCCCATCCCTCCCTTGAGCCAGAGAGAGACTCTTAGAAACATGTTGTTGCCATGTTCCAGTGTCTACGTTTGAGACATCAACTTAAACAAGACCATCTTCCTGGAATAAGGCCATTTCCCTTGAGGTTACTATATGTCAGAGAGGGCATCTAAAAGATGAAATAACTTTATCACCTGAGTGAGCCTTTATTTAAACCTCTGTCAGGATGGAAAAAATAGGATATAATGGTAGCTTAAACTAAAATCACCTTTTGAATTCCCAGACCATGAGGGGAAGGAATTGGAGAGATACTGAGAAACTCTTTTCAATGCAATGCTGTGTAGGATATGGGAACTAGATAGATATTTTCTGTAAAATACCTCATTAAAGTTGGAACTGGTCCCTCCAAAATGTGAGCTTTAGAATTTTGACCTAAATATGGAATTTAAAATATTTTCAGCTAAGTACTTGCATTAGGGGACAACACTTTTTGTCTTCTGGGAGATACAGGGAAGGGCTCAACCCTGCTGGTTGCCATGGAAGGAATTTATGTCTACATGATGTCTGACATGGAAGACATATAATTCAGTAATTCATTTCAGGTAAAGAGTCATCTTTTTTCACAGTACTTGGCACATAATAAGTGCTCAATAAATGCTTTCTGACTTGATTTGGCTTTTTAGATTTTATTTTTTCATTCTAAACTGAAAGAGAGAGACTGAGACAGAGAGACAGTAAGAGACAAAGAAGGAGAGAGAAAAAGAGAGAAAGAGAGAACATTTACATATATACAGCAGAACACTAAACAATGATATGATTATTTCTAACTTCCATTTGGTACTGCTTGTTTTTTTTTTTCATTTTAAAGAATATAATATAAAGGGGGGCAGAGCCAAGATGGCAGGGTAGGAAGACAGATCTGCTCTAGCTCTCCCTCCCAGCCCATAAAATACCTGTAAAAATGACTCTAGACAATTTCTAGAGCAGTAGAAGCCACAAAAGGACAGAGTGAAAGAGGTTTCCAGCCTAAGACAGCCTGGAAGACTGACAGGAAAGGTCTATCGCAGCTGCAGTTCCCAGATTTCTCAACCCACAAACACCAAAGATAGTTTCAAAGGTCAGTGAGAAAGCTCTTTCACCTGGTGGAAGGGAAGATCAGTCAGGCCCCAGCCCCATCATCAGAATGACAGCAGCCACTGCAACAGCAGTGTCCACTTTTGGAGCTCAGGCTTAAATACCCGGGGGTAATTGAGCAGCTGATCTGAGTCTCAGTCTTGAGTGGTGGTTCTGGGGTAAGGAGGAGCACTGGCATGGTGGAGCTAGTGGAGGCTCTGGAGAGGGAAACCTACTCACAGATCCTGAGCAGAAAAGAGTGTTTGTGGTTGCTCCCAGACCAGAGCACAGGCCAGGAGAGGAGTAAATTCTTCTCCCTTGATTGTGCCACCTTGGAGGAGCTGAGAACTTACAGGTCCCCAGAATATACTTTTCACTGCACAAAAGACTCATAAGTCAAGTAATTGGCTGGGAAAATGCCCCCCAAAAAGGGGAAAAATAAGACTACAGAAGGTTACTTTCTTGGTGAAAAGGTATTTTCTTCCATCTTTTCAGATGAGGAAGAACAAAGCATACCCTTAGAGGAAGACATTAAAGTCAAGGTTTCTGCATCCAAAACTTCATATGCAGTGGTCTCAGGCCATGGAAGAGCTAAGAAAGGATTTTGAAAATCAAGTAAGAGAGGTGGAGGAAAAATTGGGAAGAGAAATGAGACTGACGCAAGAAAATCATGAAAAATGAGTTAACAGCTTGCTAAAGGAGACCCAAAAAAACCTGAAGAAAATAACCTTTTAACCTTTAAAAGATTTTATTAAATAGACTAACCCAAATGGCAAAAGAGGTCCAAAAAGCCAATGTGGAGAAGAATGCTTAAAAGGAGGTTCTAAAGCTCATGGAAGAAAATAGTTCTTTAAAAATTAGAATGGAGCAGATGGAAGCTAATGACTTTATGAGAAACCAAGAAATTACAAAACATAACCAAAAGAATCAAAAAATAGAAGACAATGTGAAATATCTCATTGGAAAAACAACTGACCTGGAAAATAGACCCAGGAGAGACCATTTAATAATTATTGCTGTACCTGAAAACCATGGTCAAAAAAGAGCCTAGACATCATTTTCCAAGAAATTATAAAAAAACTGCCCTGATATTCTAGAACCAGAAGGCAAAATAGAAATGGAAAGAATTCACTGATCACCTCTTCAAAGAGTTCCTGAAAGGAAAACTTCTAGGAATATGGTAGCCAACTTCCAGCGTTTCCAGGTCAATGAGAAAATATTACAAGCAGCCAGAAAGAAACAATTCAAGTATTGTGGAAATACAATCAGGATTGTTGGGGGACAGCTCTGGACCGGGGTCCCCCGTGAGGACCGTGAGACGCCTGAGGGTCCGAACCTGCCCCCTTGTGGGGTACTGGGATGGCCCTGGTAACAGGCTGGCTCCACCCACGGGGAGGCACTTGGGAGGAGCTCGCCCGCCCATGGGAGGTACGGGGGAGGAGACAGGGGATAATAAAAGGAGATGACCACGAGAGCTGGAGGAGAAGAAACGGAATAAAGCTTGCTGGCTGCAACTCCTTTCGGGTGCTCTGCCTGTTTATTCCCCTCCCCCGACAGGGAGAGGGAATTCCCCTCCCCCAACCAGGAGAGGGGCCGGAGACGTTCGAAGACCGGGGATAGGTAAGTAGAAGGCGAAGGCCCAGGAGTCGCCCCGGGCACAGGATAACACAGGATTTAGCATCTTCTGCACTAAAGGATCAAAGGGCCTGGAATATGATACTCCAGAGGTCAAAGAAGATAGGATTAAAACCAAGAATCACCTACCCAGCAAAACTTGAGTATAACACTTCAGGGGAAATAATGGAATTTCAATGAAATAGAGGACTTCCAAGTATTCTTGTTGAAAAGACCAGAGCTGAATAGGAAAATTGACTTTCAAATACGAGAATCAAGAGAAACACGAAAAAGTAACCAGGAAAGAGAAGTCTTAAGGAACTCATTAAAGTTGAACTGTTTCCATTCCTACATGGAAAGATTATATTTGTAACTCATGAGACCTTTTCAGTATTAGGGCAATTAGAGGGAATATATAAATATAAATATATATATGTATGTATGTATGTGTATATTATATATGTATATGTATATATATGTACATGTCTGTATGTGTGTATATATATACATATATATATACACACATACATAGAGGCACAGGGTGAGCTAAATATGAAGGGAGAATATCTAAAAAAATAAAATTTACTGCTGAAAGGAATGTACTAGGAGTAAGAGAAAGGGAGAGGTTGAAAGTAGGAAATCATCTCACATACAAGAGGGAAGAAAGAGCTTCTACAATGGAGAGGACAAGGGGGGAGATGAAAGGAAATAATTGAGCCTTACTACCATGGGATTTGGCTTAAGGAGGGAATAACACACACTCAATTGGATATAGAAATCTATTTTACCCTACAAGAAGGCAAAGGGGAAGGGGATAGGAGAGGGAAGATAATTGAAGGGACAGCAAATTGGGGAAAGGGATAATCAGAAGCAAACACTATTGTGGGAGGACAAGTCAAGGGAGAGAGTGGAATAAATGAAGGGCAGCATTGGACAGAGGGAAATGTGGTTAGTCTTTTACAACATAAATATTAAGGAAGTGCTTTGTATTGTTACACATGTATGACCTATATGGAATCGCTTATTTTCTCAATTAGGGTGGGTGGGGAAGGAGGGAGAGAATATGGAACTCAAAGTTTTAAGATTGAATGTTAAAATTGTTTCAGCATTCAACTAGAGATTAAGCTATACAGGCAATGGAGTATAGAAATCTATTTTGCCCTACTGGCAAATAGAGGGGAAGGGGGATGGAAGAAGGGTAGGTAATAGAAGGGAGGACAGAACTGGAGAAAGGGGTGGATAGGGTGCATGCTGTCCTGGGGTGGAGGTGGGGAGAGATGGGGAGAAAACTTTGAATTCAAATTCTTGTGGAAGTAAATGTTAAGAACTGAAAAATTAATAAATTATATATTAAAAAATTTGAAAAACAATAAACAAGAATATAATACAAAGTTGGAAGGAACCTTAGAGGTCATCTCATCCAATCCCTTCACTCTGTATAGTCCTGGGAAAATTAAGTGATGTTCCTGAGAACACAAAGCAGGAGTGTGAAACTAAGTCCTGTGATTCAAGGCTCTTGTCAATGGACCACAAAGATAAAATTTAAACAAATTCCTGCAAAATAGATGATCCATTGATAGCTGAGTTAATGTTGAGGTGGCTGGTTCAGGAATAGTAGAAAGAGGCCACTTGGCAGAGTGGAGAAGAGCCTTGGAATTGGAGTCAGGACCACAAGGGTTTGAAATCCACCCCAGATATGAACAATTCTAGACAAGGTAGTAAACCTAAATGAACCTCAGTTTTCTACTCAGTAGAATGGGAGTAATAGCACCTACCTCCTAGGGTAATCAGGTGCTTTGCAAATCTTAAAGTTCCATACAATATGAAGATGTTCTTTTTGTCTCTTCCAGCCCCAAAGCATGCTTCACTCAGCTGCCAAGGTGATTTTTGCAAAGTGAAAGGACAAAAGGTTCTGCCCATGCCCATGCCTCTCTTCTAGTGATTCCCTGTAACTTTCAGGATGAAATGAAAAGGACATTGAAGGCTCTTAACAGCCTTTGACCCCTTCCCAGTCTTGCACCATTTCTTCTCACCGCACCCTATGATCCAATCACACGGAGCTACCTGCTCTATTTCACACTTCTGTCTGTTTGCCTTTACACAGGCATCACCCACGCATGGAATGTTCTTCATCCTCTCCTCTGCCCTTAAGTTTTCTTAATTTCATTCAAGACTCAGCTCAGATCTCACATTCTGCAAGAAGCCTTTCTCAGCATCCCCAGCTACTAGAACTTTTCATCTACTCCCTCTATCTCCTGTGGACCTGGTTATTTTTTGTTTCTCTCTCCATTAGAATGTCCTTTCTTCCAATCCTCAGTGCCTGGCACAGAAAAAACCACACTAAGAAATGCCTGTTGACTGTTTGACTTCTGGAAATATTATCTTATTTGAATAAATGAAAAAAAATCCCTCAAATTAAGCACAGGCCAAGAAAAGAGCACTCAAATAGTAATGTGTATATAGTGCCTTATGAGCTTTTAAGCACTCTAGAAATGTCAGTTTTATTATTTTTTTCAAAGCATCTTGATATTATAATCTTTTCTAAATAGAACATGACTCCTTGAGAACAAGAACCATTTCAGTTTTTTCCTCATAACCTCCTTGCTGAGCATTGTGCCTGGAACAGAGTCAAGGCTTAATAATTGGGGAATTGAGTTGAATTTTCTGTCATACGTACAAATGTATGAAACTTGTTTTTGCTGTGTGATTGTTATTCTGGGGGAAATGCATTTTTTTTTTTAATTGAAGAGAACTTGGCCAAGTTTGCCACATCTTCTCCAAAACATTTTTTTAACAGATTGTGAGTTATGTTGCAACTTCTATTAAATTAATTATACTTATATCTCTGTCATTTGCTTTCTTTTTTTAATCTGAATCTCTCATTCTTTTTTCTTCTTTCTCTTTCCTTCTTAATCTTAATCCTTCATCTCTTTCCCTCTCTCCCTCTCTCTCTCTCTCTCTCTCTCTCTCTGTCTCTCTCTCTCTCTCTCTCTCTCTCCTGACCAATCCAATTTAGGTTATTCTAGACTTGTGATTTCATTGGTACAAGGAATCCCTCCACTGAGGCAGACTGACAACTTATCTGTGACTTAGTCTTAAGGGTATAAGAGAGGGTTTGATTCCTGTTCCCCTCTTAGAGAAAGTTACCTTAGATAAAGGTATGGCATGGTGGTTATAGGGTAATCATTGGCATCAGGAAAGATCATTCTGAAGTTCTGTCTTTGACACATATCAGATGTGCGACTATAAGTGTACCACTTGGTACTTCATGGCCTTGGGCAATTCTTTAAGTACTAAATATGTACATTATATATACATACACACATATACTTACATACATATATTTTAAATGGTTGTCACTTGTGAATAAATTGTTCTTTGTTCCAATTACAGGTAGGATTATATCCTCCATTTAAATAGCCATAAATAATATAGTGACTGCTTCCCTCAGAATAACATTAAACCAGAGAGTTTGTGGTGCATGCTAAATATGGACATTCTCAGTTGTACTATAAAGGAGTGATGTCCTGGTTAGCTTTAGCAAACCCAAGCATCCCACGGACTTATGTGGGGCTTTATTTTTCCCCTTCATGAAAATTACTCTGTCACATCATGTGCATGTAACTGTCACTTTCTCTGAATCGCCTATGAATTGCGCCTTGGATATATTCCCCACCTTCCTCTTCCAAATTAATAAAAAATCAAGAAACAAAATGCCCCCTGATTATGAATATTTCCTCTTTGTATTAGTTTCTTAGATATTTTTGGTTTTGTATGGTTGCCATGCTTGTAATGCACCATCAAGCCTTGAATACTGACAGACTCCATTCGCATTAATCTTTTCCTCTTTGGCGCTCTCTCTCTCTCTCTCTCTCTCTCTCTCTCTCTCTGTCTCTCTGTCTGTCTGTCTCTCCTTCCCTCTCTCTCTGTTTCTCTCTCCTTTCTTTTTCTCTTCTCTCTTTCCTTCTCTCTCTTCCTCTCCCTCCTCTCTTTTCTTTCTCTTCTCTCTCTCTCCCTTCTCCCTCTCTCCCCCTTTCTCTTTTTCTCCTCTGCTCTCTCTCTTTCTCTCCCTCCTCCCTCCCTCTCTTTCCCCCTTCTCCCTCTCTCCCCCTCTCTCTTTCTTGTCTGATGGTTCACTGACACAGTTGACAAGACTGACATGACCAATCAGCTTCTACTCAGCAAGGTCACTGTTCAGACTTGACTCGTGATTGGCTGTTGCGCTTCAGTGTGTTATTACTGTCTGATTTGATCGGAGGCAGGGGGTGGTCTCCAATCAAACAGAGAAAAGGTCCTAGAGAAGGTAATTAAATCCTGTCAGAGGCAATTATCGGTTCCAGGGCCATGACTCTGGCACTGAATGCAGATGATCTGAAGCTGTATTCTTGGAGAAATTCAAGAGGGCTCCTGGCGCAGATCAGCCCCAGAAAGGAAACAGCAGGCTTTCTTGCAAACAATCGCACTTCTGTTTTGAACCTGGCTGCAATTTTTTTTTTTTACTCTCAGAGTCCTGTTTCCACTGATCAAAAATGTTCCCCTTTCATGCCGCTGTTCTAATTAAATTAATAAGCAAGCTTTTTTTTTCTTCCTTTGGGGGTACATAAATAATGACAAGTTTTGCTGGAGAACTTTGGCCCCCAAACAGAGGCTATGATAAGCAGACTCCTCTTGACAAATCAGAACTCCTAATAGACCCCCCCAACACACACACACACACACACACACACACACACACACTAATACACACATACACACACCTCCCATTGGACCAGAAGCATTCACCTTGGCCAGATGTTGTCTGAGAAGGACTATACCCCAGTCTGGTACAATTTATACAGAAAAAAGGCTTGGTTTTGCTGGGGCTACAAATACTTTTAAGTTTCTTTCTGAAAAAAAAAAAAGAAACAAATAGCCATCACAGATGTGAGCATCTGAATTCCCCTAATATGAGAAGAAATCTGCAGTGGGTTGTATGGGAAGGAGAGGAAAACAAAATTCTCAAATTCAATCCAATCTAATCCAGTCCAATCCAATCCAGTTCAACCTAAACCAATCTATTCAATCCACTTGACTCCACTCCATGCCAACAAGCATTTATTAAGGGGCCTACTAAGCGTACTAGTCTGGGCTGAGTACCAGAACCCTCCCTCTCCTCTAGAAGTATTTATTTAGGAATATCCATTCATTTTTAAGATTAAGATCTCAAAAATAAACACACATTAGAGATATCATGTATGGGGCGGGGGGGGGGGGGGGAGGTGTGAAAGAGGAGGGTGGAAGTAATAACTGCCCTCTTTCCTCTTTTCCAAAAAAAAGATATTGAACTTCCCACACTTTCCCGTGGAGACGTTATTGGTATTCTCACTTCTACAGGCCACTTAAGCAGGAATTAATTTTTAATCCATAACCAAGATGCAGCAGAAAGTTCTGCCTACCTCTAAATCCAGCTGCCTCATCCACAAGCAATTCACTGAATTTCTTGCAACAGACTCCAGCTAGACTCTCTGTAGGGGGTGAAAATGCCAAACTACAAAGCAATGGATCTGATTTCAGAATTTGTGCATTGTGTGATGTGGGTACTGTGGTGTTTCATTTCTTTTCTTTCCTTCTTTCGTTTTTTTTCAAAATAAGATGTTTAAAACACCATTAAAACAATTTCTGCATTGTTGCTGATGAAACAGCTTAACCACTAGGGTTTCTCCCTGGGGAACAGTTAACTTTCCTCTAATCGTGGTTGTTTTCTTTGTTTTCCAAACACTTTATTTGTTCAGTTGAAACGAAATCAGATGCTTTAAGCAAAACATCGTTTTAAAAAAAGTAGCCAAGGCTACTAGTCCATTAATCAGAATGTGGTATCAGGCTGGGAGAGAAGCAATTGGGAGTATATGGGGAAAATAATGAAAAATGCCTTGGCAGGGGGTGAGGGGGGGCAGGGAATTGGTAGACAACATCAGTACACATGACTGGCTGAAAAAGATGTTTAATTCATCCCACAATGCATTTTTGGGGGAGCATCACAGACCACATCATCACCCTTAATAAAGATCAAATGAATTGGCAGATGAAGGCAACATGCTCTGAGAGCTGGCTTTTAGAGCACTGGACCCCAGCCTCGGGTCTGATGACTCAGATGTTTCCGGCTCCCTTTCGCATTTACTTTGATTTGTCCCATCACTATATATTCTTTGGTTGTTGCCTTTTCGGTCTTGTTTTGTTCTGAGGTAGTGGTTATTTGAGTGAAAACATCCCTTGTAAAATGTCACTATTTGTGGAAGCAGCACAAGGTCTCATTAAGTTAGAAAGACAGAGTCGAAATCATTTTTTTTTCCTCCACTGATTAGATGCTCATAGGGAAAAAAAATCAGTCTCATATTTGTCTGGTTCATTCACAAAGCAGAGAGCCTGGATGACTTATTCTCTTTAATTTTACAGATAGGGAAACTGAGGCAGAGATTAATCGACTTGCTTCCGGTCACACAGGCAGTAAATAGCAGAGACAAGATTGAAACCCGTGGGCTCTAGTACTCTTTCTTAGAATTATAACTAGGAATTGTGCTTGGGGAAATATGAAAAGGGGAGAGTCTCCTAAGGTTTGGCCACCAGGGGGAGGAAACAATCTCAAGGACAAGGAGAGACTTTTATGTTGCTGGGGAGGCAGGGGTGGGAGTTAGCCAAAGCATGCCCATATGGCTGCTGAGGATAGATGTACCAAGCCTCAGGACAGTGCTGTGGTGGCCATCAAATGATCAAATGAGATAACAATTTATAAAAAATATTCTTGCAAAGTGCTTAGAACATGCCTGGCACACAGTAGGTGCTTAATAAATGCTTGTTCACTCCCCCTCATTTCCAAAAATCTTTCAAGCAAAATCCTTTTATTCTATTTGAGTTAATGACTGCCTTTTTTTTTTTAACTGCATGGCCATCCCAGCCAGCAAAGAGAAGGATTCCCCTTTCTCTATACCATCCCAATTTTCCTCAAATCTACTGCTCTGGGGACAGACTCTGACCTCAGACATTTGCCCCTTGAATGCTGCGTGTAGAATCTTACGTTAAAACTCTGATGAGCATCAATAGGGTTGAGGACTCAAGTCTGTCTGTTATTATCTGTGGCAAACAGGTCTAGCCAGAGGAGAGCAGCTCATTCCACTCTCTCTGGTCACGAAGACTGCCCAAACACTGGCAGGTAAAGTCATTTCAATCCTCCATATTTGGAAACGTTGAGAGGTAGATGGACTACGAGCCCAGCACTCGCTCAAATGGCCCCATAAATGCTGGTCTCCCTCGGGGACATTATAGAGGGCTCACTGTTAAGCCTATCTTTTAATTTACAATGTTTATGCAAAATGTAGGGCATAATTCATGTTTATCTCCATGTGTTCAGATGCGCTGGTCAGTTTTATTAGAGAAAGGAGAAAGGGCTTGCCTTTTAATTGGTATGTTCCGGTTTTCTGATGAGATTCCTGACAGTACAGCCCATAGGAGAAGCAAGCCACTGAAATGTAGCCTATTGGGGTAGATTCCCAGGATGGGACATTGGGGAACAATAATTTATGAACAGTAATAAGAGCTGGGTATGCAATTCCCTGCCCAGGACCCGTCTAAGTGTACCCCACTGATTACAGAGTGCATTGAAGAGCCTTGAGTAAATAAGATAAAAGCCATCCACAAGCCTCCTTTATTAGTGAGTTTGAGTTTCTCAAAATTGTGATTGAAGCTTCTAGATTTCCCAACACAGAGATAGGAAATAGATGATTCTTCCAATCGGGGGGAGGGGAACAGAGGGAGAACACGTAAGACATTATTAATCATCATGTGTGACTGTTAAAAGGGTTTTCCTTGAAAACTCAATGCTAGTAGTCTAACATAAAACCCAAAACTCAATTTTCATAAGTCACAGGAAGATAGAACTAGATTTAGAAGGGACCCCATAGCCCATCTCATCCAGTTCTCCTCATTGTACTGGCGAAGAAACAGAGATCTGTGGAGGGTACATTACTTGCCCAGGGTGACACAGGCAATAAAGACCAGAAGTAGCATTGGAACCCAAGTCCTCCGACCAGAGTCGGTTCTCACTTGGTATCACACCAAGTAAGCAATAGAAAAAAATATGTTTCTTTATTACAATATGGCTATTTTTTTTGCAATCAAATACCCTTGGCATTCAAAGGCCCTTTAAAATCCAGCTCTAACCTACCTCTCCAACCTTAGCACATTACTCTCTTTCACGTGCTTCCTTTCTTACTATACTTCGTGTGCAGGACTTCATCTCCCATCTCTATGCTTCTGAATGGGCTGCTCCTCATGCCTGGAATGTCCTTTCTTCCTTCCCAGAATTCCTAGCCTTCTTCAAAAGTCAGTTTACATACCACACTACACATGACGCTTTCCCCCTACCCCTGACTGCTAGTGTCTCTTGTCTAAATATCCTGGTAGCTCTTTTTGTATTTAGTTGTATTGTGCATTATGTAGATTATAATCTCTTCAGGGGCAGGAACTTGTTGATATTTCACTTTATATATCCAGTATCTAGCAAGTTATCTGGTATGCAGGAGGCAGGCTTATTGATTGATTGATAATTTAGGTCATAACTAGAGACTGTTGTATCTAAGTAGAGTAACATGCACTAGGCTTGGGACAAAGAGCATTAAAGATGCCCTCATTTGCTGGATGGTGGGAGCAAGACACTGCCTGGCATAGGGGAGGACCAAGAGACCCCATGTGTCATCAGCATGAGATCATTGCTAGGGAGACCCTCCTAGGTGATGGGGGAAGTTGGGGAGAGCAAAGTGGGGTGTCAGAAGAGTTCATTCCAACCTGCCATCTGGCAGCTTCCTGCTTTAATTAATTATCCTTGCTAACCAGGCACTCAACTTTATTGTTTCTACCTGCTAAAGGTATGTAGTGAGGGCTGCCAGTACCCTCTAAATCTTGCACCTGTGGGACAAAGTCCCGGTTGCCTTGTCCTAGTTTCAGTTTGGTTGCTGTTTAAAGCTTCCCTCTAGGGCACCAAAAACTGATTGGTTTTCATTCATTTATTAACTGTGGTATGAGACTTGATTTAAGGTATTTTTATGTATTTCATTTTGGTGTTTACTGCTTAATTTATAATTAGCAGTCCCTCCTAAAACACTGGTGATTTCTTTCTTCAGTTTTGGATATCTATCTATCTATCTATCTATCTATCTATCTATCTATCTATCTATCTATCTACAACAACAAAACCCAAAGAGTTATTTATATGTGTATATAGAAAAATATATTTTCTGAATCCCAAGGCAAGAAATAGAAATATATTTAAGGCTTTTATCTGGTGTTTCTTAATAATATATGTATATATACATGTATACATATATTTTCCCTTCTGTGTAGTCCCAGGATAAGAAATCTAAACATGATTCCATCCTTTATTTGGTTCTCTTTAACAGGCTATCGACTGTATTTAGGACAATGACCAGAGGGGAGCTTTGCCCCATTGGAGAACACCTTGGTCCATTTAGACCATGGCAGGGAATCCTAATTAAGGAAATGAGGTTACAGGGTGAGGAGCTGGGTTTAGGACTTTGAAGGTCTCTGGAGGCTTCAGATCTACTCATTAGTTAGGAGGATAGGAGCATCTCTTGGACCTGGGTATTTTTTTGGCTGTCATTTAGAGCATGATTTGAATAACTCAGGATATTATGGACCAGGTTTGCCCCCTTTAAACTGGACCTAGCAAAGGGGACAGGTAGATCTGCCAGATCTGCCTACCCAGAGAGTGCTGAGCCTAGTCAGAGACCTTAGACCCAAGACGAGACATTGATGCTTGAGGGATAACATTCATGCCCAGCCCCCAAGAGGCAGAACACCCTGACCTTCTACTCTGACTCCAGAGATAGTAGCCATAAAAAGAGGCAGGAGCAGAGCCTTTTAACCTAAGAGACATCATCCTCTATCATCTCAACCAACGGGAACAGCTAAGTCATCTGTAGGAAGATTCAATCAAAATCTCAAACCTTCTTTTTTACCTTCTTTTAAGGTCATCAAGTAGATCTGTTGTTCAGTCATTGCAGTCATGTCCAGCTCTCCACGACCCCATTTGAGGTTTTCTTGGCAAAGATACGAGAATAGTTTGCCATTTTCTTCTCCAACTCATTTACAGATAATAAAACTGAGGCAAACAGAGTTAAGGGACTTGCCCAGAGTCACAGAATCAGTAAGTGTTGAAAGTCAGATTTGAACTCAGAAAGATGAGTTCCTCCTGACTCCATGACTGGCACTCTCTCCAGTACACCACCTGACCTAGCTCTGAGTAGTAATCCTCTAGTATTTTAATATTCATCCCTAAGTTATAACCCTTTCTAAAACAAAATAATAACAAAACCGAAGGATTTGTTTATATATGTACGTAGACAAAAACATTTTTTCCTGAATTCTGAGACAAGAAATAGAAATATATTTAAGTTTTTTATCTGATGTTTCTTAACACTAAGTCACTTTCATAAATACAAATGAAAATCTGACTTCATTAGTCCCCTAGTCAATAGACTTCATTGGCTTCCTATTTACTCCCAGAATCATATATAAAATTGGCGTTGAGAGCTCTTCACAACCTGACCCATTTTTACCTCTCCAGTCTTCTTTATTCTCCTCTGCACAATTTTGGATACAGCTACACTAGTCTATTTGCTCTTCCTCAAACAGAACCCTTCAGTTCCCACCTCCATGCCTTTGTACTTGGTTGTCCTTCATGCCTGGAATGCTCCGCCTCCTCACCTTTGCCTCATTTAAGGTTTGCAAAGTACTTCACACATATTATTTATTTGATCAGTAATCCTGGGAGGTAGGACTAAAGGATCATGAATTCAGAACCAGAAGGGACCTTATAGTCTAATCCCTTCATTTTACAGATGAGGAAACTGAGACTGAGTGAGATTAAATGACAAGTTCAGCATCACTCAGACACTGTCTAGGGCAAGATTTGAACTCATCTCCCTGAGTCTGAGCTCTATGTGCTGCTGCCCACTTAAGCACTTGCTAATATCATCCCCATTCTATAGATGAGAAGATTGAAGTTCATAGAGGTTAACGGACTTGCTCAGTGTCACGCCACTACTGTTTAAGTGTCTTTGGGTGTGATTTCACCTTGGCTGCCCTGACTCCAAGTCCAGTGCTGTACCCACTTTACCATACTGCCCCTAGTCAGGCAGGTGGTATTAGCCATCATTTGTTATAGCCTGGATGCTCACATCTATTGCTTCAAGTTCTTGAAAAACATGGGAAATACTTCTTCTTTTCAACCTATTTTTTAAAAATCACAAGCCTAGAAAACCAATAAAGCATTTAATTCTAATTCTATCAAGATGAAGAGAAAACTCGATTTCAGACATGCCTAACCACTACATCAGATATATAGATCTGAAGGAGCCAAGATCCAATCTTGTGAGGTTTCTCCTTCCCATATATGTCACATTCTAAATGCATTTGAAAGTTACAATGACAGTTCCTTTATTTTATTAGATTTTCCTTACCCAGATAAAGGATTGCATTAAAAGCCACAACAATAACAAAAAA
Source organism: Notamacropus eugenii (assembly GCF_028372415.1). Classification (NCBI taxonomy): domain Eukaryota; kingdom Metazoa; phylum Chordata; class Mammalia; order Diprotodontia; family Macropodidae; genus Notamacropus; species Notamacropus eugenii. Next base: position 20,648,686 of record NC_092877.1, on the reverse strand, counting down.
CATTCTCCCTCCCCAAGATCTTCTCTCTCTTTCCCCATATGTTTTGATGAAATGTGGCACTTTCCAATTCATCCATGTTACCGGGAAAATTCTAGAGCAAAACAGTCATCTATTAAAAAATATGTAAACCCTTGGTCCTCCAAAAATAGCCACCTATTGAAAAAGTTCAGGCCCTCATTAAAAATCAAGCCCCCAAACAATCTTTCCCTCTGTCCCAAAACAATCAAAGGTTTCTGGAAGGTGAGTTCAGCCAAAATTTTAATTTCATTTTTCCCATTCATTTAGCATAAACTTTGTTTTTATCATGTGGAAGCAAGCTCTGACTACCTCAGAGAACAGTGAATTTATTTTCCCTCTCCAGGTCCCCATTTCTTTTTGGCCAGTTTTAACATATGCCCAACATATCCAGATGAAAACTAAATAGTTCAACCTGGATATTGGGTTTCATGTCACCAAATATGGAGACACTGTTTAGAGAAAAAAAAGTTTGAAGGACTGTCCCATGGAAGAGAAATGAGATTTGTTCCTTTTGGCACCAGGGGTCAAATTAAGAGCAATGAGTGAAACTTGCCATGATGGGAATTTAAGCTTGGGCTAAGGAAAAGCTTCCTCAGGAAGCCATTCAGCACTGACCAGAGTGATCTCAGGAGGCTGAAAGTTCTCCCTCCCAGGAAAGGAGGCTAAGGCTAGACAGATGCCTGCTCAGAAAGCATGGCATAGAGGGGATTGTTATTGAAGGATGGGTCAGACAAAGTATCTTCAAGCTCCAGTTCTGTGATTCTCTCTTCTGAGTGCTTGGGCATCATGGTGAAGGTCACAGCAAGACAAATCCATTGGCTAATGTTCCTCGATTGTTAGCAAGTGACTGAGTTCTCAAGAGCAAATTTAACCTCTGTTTCTCTTTCAGGACAACAAAAGTTCCGACCCTTTCCTAAGATTCTCTGAAGCTGAAGTAAAAAATTTCTGTTATGGTTCAGTCATTTTTTCTTCTAGTCTGACTCTTTGTGAACCCATTTGGGTTTGTCTTGGCAAAGATACTCAAGTGGTTGGCCATTTCTTTCTCCAGATCATTACTCGGATGAGGAAACTGAGGCAAATGGGGTGAAGTGACTGGCCTAGGGTCATACAGCTAGTAAGTGTTTAAGACCAGATTTAAATTCAGATTGTCCTTACTCTAGAGCTGATACTCTACCCACCACACCACCTAGCTCTCCTAATATAGCCCTTTATGCTTTGCATATGTATGGCACCCTTACAAATAAATTATGAATGTGATGGTGTTAGATCTTCCTATTCCCGTGAGATAAGAAGGGTAGGCATTACTATCCCTGCTGACATAAGCGAGCCTGAATAGAAAGAGGTTAACTGGCAGTTCACTTGGCAAGTTAGTAGCTTTTTTACCCAGCTCTTTCCATCTTAACTGTCCTAGATGTGCATTAGTAAATAGGTGGCAGAGTACAGAATCTTGGACTAGAAGTCAGGAAAATCTGAGTTCAAATCCTGACTCACACAGTTACTTTGTTATCTGTGTGACTTGTGTGGACAAGTCATTTGGCAGAGACCCAGTCTTAATCTTGTCATTTGTAAAATGGGGATAACACCAACATTTGGATTGTTGTGAGGATCAGATGAGTTAACATTTGTGCAGCACTTTGTGAACCTTAAAGTTCTGTGTAAATAAATGCCAGCTGTTATTATTGCTATTAAATCACAATGAACATTTAAAATAAAAATACCCAACAGATAACTTCAGATACATAAAAGAAAGCATTAATAAGAGAAAATATTATTTTGCTACCAGCCTCTTTGGTTGTCGTGATTGATGGTGCCGCCATTATTTCAGATATCCAGACATTGTTACTACCTCAGAATCCTCTTGAATTATTCTCTCTCCAGCCTCCCCCTCCCTGCAACCCTACCTTCCCATCCCCCACTCAGTTGCCAAGTCTCCTCAATTCTGCTTCCTGGGCATCTCTCTCATGCACTCCCATCCCTCTGTCCACACAAGTCTTCATCACTTCTTTCCTGGACTCCTGTAATAGCCTCATAATTGATCTCACTTCCAGACTTCTCTTCTCTGATCTATCCTTTGCACTGCTGCCAAAATGATAAATCTAAAATGCAGGTATGATTGCTATTCTGCTACTCAAAAAATCTTCAGTGGCTCCTTATTGCCCCTAAGGATAAAACACATAACTACCAATGTGGCATTGAAAAAGCTTCCATGATGCAACTCCCTAATTTTTCAGTTTTACCCCATGTTGCCCTCCTTCCTTCACCCCTCTGTTTCCTTTCCCTCTAACTGTCCCCCTAGCTGTTTCCTGTCAATGACATCTAAACTCTGGGCACTGTGACTTTGCACAGGTGATGCCCCATTCCTGGAATGTCCTCCAGCCATCCTCACCCCTATCTCTTGGTTTCCTTTTAAAGCTCACCTCAAGTTCCAAGTACATGAAATCCCTCCTGACTTCTATTTCAAGTTGTTACTGGTCTCTTTCTCTGGAATATATTAAAGATTGTTTTACTTGAATATAGTTTATATCTATTATTTTGTCCCTATTTATGTTTGTCAATGGACTCTACATCTGGGCAGAGATTGTATGTACTTTGTCTTCACATCCTCACTGGAACCTCGGCACCTGACATATAATGAGTGTTTAATAGAATTAAATGAAAATAGCCACCTCAAACAAACCACATCGAGAAAAGAGTTTCAATATGACAAATGTCCATATTTGAACTCAGATCTTTCTGATTGCCAGTCCAGTGCTCTATCCACTGCAGCTAGTATACAGTAGGCACTCAATAAATGGCTGTTTAACGAATGAACATTAGGGTTTCATGGAAAAGACCAGTTGAATATGCTTCCATCTGAGTCCTTGAATTCTCCTAGTTTTGCTCCTCTCCCTTAGCAGGGGTTGCCTTAAACCTTTATTGACAAAAGCATAGGTAGCTGAGCCGTTAGCTGTCTCTTTGAAAGATGACCAGCTCTCTGCCAATTATGGGGGCAGAGATGCCACCTTTTAAATCGCTACCATTGATCTCTGAAACAACAAGGTTCCCCTTAGAGATCTCTTCCTGGAGTAATGACCAGGCCCAACCCTACTTAACTTGCAAGGGCTAATGGGATCACGGGCTGAGGTGAAAGAGCTGCAGATGGTAATGTGAGGACTAATTTACTTTCAGAGGCTTTTAAGGATTCATGTGCTTTTAATGATAGCTTACTATAACCACAAATCCCTCATTTTCATTCTTTAAAGGGAGCGAACACTGCACATTATTAACAAGAGAGGGAGACAGTGGAGGGATGAAAGTTCTAAGGCTTTACTAGACTCCTAGGACTTAAAAAATTTTTTTTCTTCCTTTATATTGACTCCTTTGACCCCCTCTGCTACTTGGATTCACCCGCTTGGCTGGCTGCCACAGGAAGGATCCATCTGGTGGGCTCACGGTCATATCTGTGGCTTGCTGGGGCTCTGTGCCTTTTAGGACAAACCACTGGTACTACTTGGGTGATAGGGGAAGGTGGTTTTGTCAGGGAGTGGGCAGATTGATGTCAACCACAGCATCTCTGAATTTGGGAGTTGAAAAGCTCAATGGCTATCCATTCTAGCCTACCCCTGAAAAAAGATACCCCTCTACCAGAAGCCAAAAAGTAGTCATTCCAGTCTATATCTGCTATGCTGTCTGGTTTTTTTCAACTTCATGGAACAAGATCTCCCCTGGTATTTCCCTTCACCCTTTCCCTCCTTCTTTCGTGTGTTGTCTTCCCCTTACCCCACTAGATTGTAAACTCATTGAAGCCAGGGACAGTTTTTATCAGTTGGTCCCTGGCCTTAGAGTGCCTGGCACATAGTACATGATTAATAAATGTTGAATGGATACAGCCTCAGCCCATTTTGCTTTGGGATGGTTCTAATTAATATTAAGTCTATTTCATCACCTCAAACCAAATTTGGTCTTTTGTTGGAAGCACATCAATGTTAAAAAAATAAGCTTTGGAATTAAAGGACTTGATTTAAATCTGACTTCAAACACTAGCTTTGTGACCTTGAGTAAGTGGTTTAAGTTCCCAGGGCCTCAGTTAACTTATCTGCAAAATAAGAAGTGGGGTAGATTGGTGGGCTAGATGACCTCCAACCTTTCTTCAACCCTAGATCCTACAAACTTCCACTCATTCCTCAGATGCAGTGTGGAACCCTGGGGAAAATGCTGAGCTTGGAAGGCAGAGGACCTGCCAGTTCTGCCACTAACTAGCCATGTGACCTTGGGCAAGTGACTTAACCCTGTTTGCCTCACTTTCCTCATCTGCCCACTTCTGAAAATAAAGGATCAAATGAATATCTTCCATGGAAATGTAATCGAGAAAGGCCCTCATCACTGGGCACAAACACAATGGATAACTTAAGGGAGTAAGGCTAAGATGGTCTTTAAAGCCTTTCCAATGTTAAATCTATGACCCATCGATCACATTTCAGTGACTAGGGCAAAGAGATCAAGTTAAATCCCTGTTATACATGAAAGTTTCTTGGATTTTGAAGAGAGTTATGATATCCTCTTTGAATTTTCTATTCTATAGGCTAAATATTCCCAGTTCCTCTAAACATTCTTTTTTTTAACCTTTTTGTCTTTTTATTAAATAATCTTTAGTTTTCAACATTCACTTCCACAAGATGTTGAGTTCCAAATTTTCTCCCCATCTCTCTCTTCCTTCCTCTGCAGGATGGAGTGCATTCTGATTACCCCTTCCCCCAATCTGCCCTCCCTTCTATCACTTCCATCCTTCTCTTATTCCCTTCCCTTCTATTTTCCAATAGGGCAAGATAGATTTCTATACTCCATTGCCTGTATATTTTCTTCCCCAGTTGCACATAAAAACAAATTTTAACATTTGTTTTGTAAAATTTTGAGTTCCACATTCTCTCCTTTCCTCCCTCTCCACCCACCGCCATTGAGAAGGCTAGCAATTTGATATAGGTTATACATGTGTAGTCATGCAGAACACTTCCATAACAGTCATGTTGTGAAAGACTATATTTCCCTCCATCCTGTCCTGCCCCCCATTTATTCTGCTCTCTCTTTTGACCTTGTCCCTGCTCAATAGTGTTTGCTTCTGATTACTCCCTCCTCCTATCTGTCTTGCCTTCTCTCATCCTCTCACCTTATGCCCTTCCCTTCATCCTGTAAGGTAAGATAGATTTTCATACTCAATTGAGTATGTATGTTATTCTCTTCTTAAGCCAAATCTGAAGAAAGTAAGGTCCATTCATTCCTTCTCTCCTCTCCCCTCTTCCCCTCCATTGTAAAAGATTTTTCTTGCCTCTTTTATGTGAGATAATTTACCTGACTCTACCTCTCCCTTTCTCTTTCTACAAGTAGATTCCTCTCTCATATTTTTTAGATATCATGCTTTCATATTCAACTCACCCTGTGCCATCTGCCTATATATATATATATATATATGTGTGTGTGTGTGTGTGTGTGTGTGTGTGTGTGTGTATACACACATATAAATACATTTATATATGTGCATATACTCTCTCAAACTACCCTAATACTGAGAAAGGTCTCATGAGTTACACATATCATCTTTCCACGTAGAAATGTAAATAGTTCAACTTTAATAAGTCCTTTATGATTTCTCTTTCTTGTTTACCTTTTCATGATTCTCTTGAATCTTATATTTGAAAGGCAAATTTTCTATTCAGCTCTGGTCTTTTCATCAAGAATGTTGGAAAGTCCTCTAATTCTTTGAATATCTAGTTTTCCCTTGAAGGATTGTACTCAGTTTTGCTGAGTAGGTGAATCCTGGTTTTAATCCTAGCTGTTTGACCTCTGGAATATCATATTCTAAGCCCTCTGATCCCTTAATGTAGAAGATGCTAAATCTTATGTTATCCTGATTGTGTTTCCACAATACTTGAATTGTTTTTTTCTGACTGACTGTAATATTTCCTCCTTGACCTGGGAACTCTGGAATTTGGCTACAATATTTCTAGGAGTTTTCCTTTTGTGATGTCTTTCAGGAGACGATTGGTGGATTCTTTCAATATCTATTTTACCCTCTGGTTCTAGAATATCAGGGCAGTCTTCCTTGATAATTTCTTGAAAGATGATGTCCAGGCTCTTTTTTTGATGATGGCTTTCAGTAATTTTAAAATTATCTCTCTTGGATCCATTTTCTAGGCCAGCAGTTTTTTCCAATGAGATATTTTACATGTTCTTTTACTTTTTTCATTCTTTACATCTGTTTTTATAATTTCTTGATTTTTCATAAAGCCATTAGCTTCTGTTTGTTCCATTCTAATTTTTAAGGAATTATTTTTTCCAGTGAGCTTTTGGATCTCCTTTTCCATTCCACCAATTCTGCTTTTTAAGGCATTCTTCTTTTGCAATTTGGATGAGTCTATTTTTAAGGTATTATTTTTTTCAGGATTTGAGGGTCTCTTTAAGCAAGCTGTTGACTCGTTTTTCATGATTTTCTTTCATCACTCTCATTTCTTTTCCCAATTTTTCCTCTACTTCTTTTACTTGATTTGCATGATTTTCAAAATCCTTTTTGAGTTCTTCCATGGGCTGAGACCAATTCATATTTTTCTTGAAGGCTTTAGATGGAGAAGCTCTGACTTTGTTGCCTCCTTTTGGTTGTGTATTTTGATCTTCCTTGTCACCAAAGTAAGATTCTATATAGTCTGATTTTTTCCCCCACTGTTTGTTCATTTCCCCAGCCTATTACTTGACTTTTGGGTTCTTTGTTAAGGCAGGGTGGAGGGTATGCTGTCTCAAGCTTCAGGGATTTTGTGCAGCTATTTTCAGAGATATTTCTAGGGATCTATAAAATTTTCAGTTCTTCCAAGGTTGTATGATCAAAGGAGAGGTGTTTACCCCTTTCTTAATCTATGAGTGACTATAAGCACTCTTTTCTGCCTTGTAACTGTGAGGATTCCCTCTCCACTGCCACCACAGTCTCTTCCACACTAGTGCTCCTCTTCACCCCAAGACCTCCTCTACCCAGGATTGCAACCCAGATCCAAGCACAGGCAGAGCAAGAGAATCCTGCTTCAGTATCAGCAAAGAGATCCCTGTAATCTTGCTCTGATCAGCCACTGAGAGCTCCAGCCACTGCCACCTATGCCCACCATCATGGGGCTGGAGCCAGACCCTACTCCTCTCTCACGCAGAACTGACAGACCTTTCTTACTGACCTTCTAATTTGTCTTTGGTGTTTGTGGGTTGAGAAGTCTGGGAACCACTACAACTGCCAGTGGTCAGTCCCCTGAGGCCTGGTCCAGGTTTGCTGGGGGGCCCAGTCTATGCCGGCACCACCCATGTTGGACTGCACTCCTCTCCTAGCCTGGTGCAATAGACCTTTCCTGTTGAGCTTCCAGGTTGTCTTGGGTTGGAAATTTGCTTCACTCTGTCTTTTTGTGTGTTCTGTTGCTCTAGAATTTGTTTCGAGTCATTTTTACAGGTATTTGGAGGGATTTTAGAGAGAGCTCAAGCAAGTCCCTGTTTCCTCCCTCCTCTAAACAATCTTAATTGTATAAAGCAGAAAGTACTAAATACATAGCCCATAGCCAGACCAAATTCCAGCCTGCAGACAGAACAAGATTAAAATGTAATTGGGAAATATTTAACAAAATAACTAAAAAATAGAAAAGACATGTTAATATTAATAATTATTTGAGCAACTGGGTAACACAGTGCTGGGAGTCAGAAAGACCTGAGTTCAAATCTGACTTCAGATACTAGCTGTGTGATGCTGAGCAAGTCACTTAACCCTGTTTACCTCAGTTTCCTCATCTGTAAAATGAACTGTGCAAGGAAAGGGCAAACTACTCCAGTATTTCTGCCAAGAAAACCCCAAATTGGTCATGAAGATACAACTGAAAAATGACTGAATTAGCAATAATCATATAGTTTTCTAAGTTAATATGCAGCTATAGCGATTGTAATGTACAGTTTAGTAGCCTCAGTTTCTATTTGTCACCCCTGGTCTAAAGGGTCTTCTATGTAACCTTTGTTACATTTTTGTTTTTATCAGCTGTGGAGCTCCTTCTTCCAAAACTACAAAGAGGAAGCAGCAGTTTGGGTTTTGTCTAGTCTGGCCTTCACATGAGAAGGATAACTGAGGGTGGAACATGATGGCGTAGTCAGAATGGAACCATGTTGTATTTCCTGGAAAGTGGCCTTCTATAACCAGAAAACATTGCTTCTACGTTACAAAATGCTCCCTATATGAGACCTAGAAAAAGAACTCTTCCACCTGGAGACACTACAATGAAAAGGGCTTATAAATGTCAAACGAACTTTAATAAAATGATTTAGGTAGAGGAAGAACAGCTGCATCTTCTATATATGCCAAGTCTTCATTCCTTGGGGATGAAGGCTAGAATACAGTCAACGCATGCCTTTGCACAGGCTGGAATAAATTCCCCTTACTTCTTGGAGTCCTTAGTTTCTTTCACAAATAAGTTCAGGCATGGACTTCAACATGAAGCCGATCCTGAGCCTACCAATCATCACCTTTCTCTCCCTTTGGACACTACTTTGTATATATTTATTTCATATATACTTGTCTAACATAAAGAAGCTCCTTCTGGAAGCCCAGAGCTTGAGTAGCTGCTGCTTTCTATGTTCTATCTAGCCATGAGATCCTACCCTCTGCCTTGCTTATGGAAAAGGCTGATTTTTTAAATACAAATTTATTTATTTATTTTTAGTTTTCAACATTCATTTCCACAAGATTTTGAATTCCAAATTTTCTCCCCATCTCTCCCCTTCTCCACCCCAAAACACCATGCATTCTGATTACCCCTTCCCCCAATCTGCCCTCCCATCTATCACACCTCTCCCTTCCCTTATCCCCATCTTCTCTTTTCTTATAGGGCAAGATAGATATCTATACCCCATTACCCATATTTCTTATTTCCCAGTTGCATGCAAAAACAATTCTCAACATTAGCTCCTAAAACTTTGAATTCCAACTTTTTTCCCTTCCTCCCTCCCCACCCATCCTCACTGAGAAGGCAAACAATTCGATATAGGCTATATATGTGTAGTTTTGCTAAAGACTTCCATAATAGTCGTGTTGTGAAAGACTAACTATATTTCCCTCCATCCTATCTTGTCCACCCATTTATTCTATTCTTTCTTTAGACCTTGTCCCTCCCCTAAAGTGTTTACTTCTAATTACTCCCATTTGCCCTCCCTTCTATCATCCCCCATGCCTCTTATCCCCTTCTCCCCTACTCTCTTGTAGTGTAAGATAGATTTTCATACCAAATTGAGTGTGCATGTTATTTCCTCCTTAAGCCAAATGTGATGAGAGTAAGCTTCACTTTTTCCCTCTCACCTCCCCCCTTTTTCTCTCCATTGAAAAAGCTTTTTCTTGCCTGTTTTGAGAGATAATTTTCCCCATTCCATTTCTCCCTTTCTCCTCCCTATATATTCCTCTCACTCCTTAATTTTTGTTTTTTTAGTTATCATCTCTTCCTATTCAACTTATCCTATGCCTTCTGTCTATATATAAGGATATAATCCTTCCAACTACCCAAATAATGAGAAAAGTTTCAAGAGTTACAAATATTATCTTTCTATGTAGGAATGTAAACAGTTCAATTTTAGTAAGTCGCTTATGATTTCTCTTTCCTGTTTACCTTTACAAGCTTCTCTTGATTCTTGTTTTTGAAAGTCAAATTTTCTTTTCATCTCTGGTCTTTTTATCAAGAATGCTTGAAAATCCTCTATTTCATTGAATGATCATTTTTTCCCCTGAGGTATTATACTCAGTTTTGCTGGATAGGTGATTCTTGGTCTTAATCCTTTCTTCTTTGACTTCTGGAATATCATATTCCAAGCCCTTTGATTCCTTAATATAGAAGCTGCTAGATCTTATATTATCCTGAATTGTTTCTTTCTGGCTGTTTGCAATATTTTCTCCTTGATCTGGGAACTCTGAAATCTGGCTACAATATTCCTAAGGTCTTTTCTTTTTGGATGTCTTTCAGGAGGTGATTGGTGGATTCTTTTAATATTTATTTTACCTTCTGGTTCTAGAATATCAGGGCAGTTTTCCTTGATTATTTCAAGAAAGATGATGTCTAGGTTCTTTTTTTGATCATGGCTCTCAGGTAGTCCCATAATTTTTAAGTTGTCTCTCCTGGATCTATTTTCGAGGTCAGTTGTTTTTCTTGTGAGATATTTTCCATTGTCTTCTAGTTTTTCATTCTTTGTATTTTGTAATTTCTTAGTTTCTCATAAAGTCATTAGCTTCCATCTGCTCCATTCTAATTTTTAAAGAACTAATTTCTTCAGTGAGCTTTTGAAACTCCTTTTCCATTTGTCTAATTCTGCTTTTTAAAGCATGCTTCTCCTCATTGGCTTTTTGGACCTCTTTTGCCATTTGAGTTAGTCTATTTTTAAAGGTGTTATTTTCTTCAGTATTTTTGGGGTCTCCTTTAGCAAACTGATGACTCACTTTTCATGATTTTCTTGAACTGCTCTCATTTCTCTTCCCAATTTGTCTTCCACCTCTCTTACTTGATTTTCAAAATTCTTTTTGAGCTCTTCCATGGCCTGAGATCATTGTATATTTATTTTGGAGGTTTTGGATGCAGATGATCTGACTTTTACATCTTCTTCTGTTGGTATGCGTTGTTCTTCCTCATCTGAAAGGATAAAAGAAAATGCCTGTTCACCAAGAAAGTCACCTTCTATAGTCTTTTTTTTTTTGGTCTTTTTGGGGCATTTTTCCAGCCAGTTATTTGACTTTTGAGTCCTTTATCCAGTGGAGAGTATATCCTGGGGACTTGTAAGTTCTCAGTTCCTCCAAGGTTGCACAATCAAGACAGAGTAGCTTACTCCTCTCCTGGCCTGCACTTTGGTCTAGGAGCAACAACAAGCTTTTCTGCCCAGGATCTGTGAGTAGAATTCCCTCTCCAGAACCTTCACCAGCTCCACCAGGCCAGTGCTCCTCCTCACCCCAGGACCACCACTCAGGGCTGAGATTCATTTCAGTGTCTCAATTCCCCCAGGGTCTTTAGGCTGAGGGTTCCAAAAATGAATGCTACTGCTGCCTCTGCCTGGGGCCTGGGCTAAGGGAGGACCCTGCTCCCTTCTCACCTACATGAAAGAGCTTTCTCACTGACCTTTGAAGCTGTCTGTGGTGTTTGTGGGTTGAGGGATATGGGAACTGCAGCTGCTGCCAGTGATGCCCTGAAGCCTGCTCTGGTCCTGTGTAAGCCCAGCCAAGGCTGGGTTGCTCTCTGTGGACTGTGCTCTGCTCTGAACCTGGTGCAATAGACCTTTCCTGTTGACCTTCCAGGCTGCTTTGTGCTGGAAATTTCTTTCACTGTTGTTTTGTGGCTTTTGCTACTCTAGGATTTGTTTAGAGTCATTTTTACAGGTATTTGATGGGCTGTGTGGGAAGAGTTTCTACAGATCTGTCCTTCTATTCTGCTATCTTGGCTCCTCCCCTAGATTTCTTTCTAATTTGAGAAAGTGAGCTCAGTTCTCACATTTCCCATCTTGGTGGTCTTGGGACAGTTCTACTTATAACCTTCATCTAGGGTTCTTCCCCAATCACCACCACAAAAGAGAGATCATGGGAAAGAATCAGTCAAAACATAATATGAAGCAGGTATGGGGCAGGTATTTATTCCCATACAGAAAAAAACAGTAATATGTAGAAGAGTCACTGAAAATCTCACCAGGCTGATTTGAATGGAATTCAGTGACAGCTTCTAACTAATATTAAAGGTTAATATTTTAAGCTTCATAATAACATAATACAGTTGTGCAATACTATTAGGCATTTCACATGTATCTATGACTGTGTACCATGTATTCAAACTAACAAGCTTTACCTTCTTTCTTGTGGCCCTTCTCTCTGAGTGTCTCCAGCTTACTCCTTACTATGGCCAAGACTCACAGATCTTCAAATATTTCAATATTTCAAGTTCATGAGGTCACTTATTCAAGAAAAGGAAACACAAAAGAAGCAAAAACTATAAGGACTCAAATAAAAACCTAGCAATATCCTTTATAGCCAGCTGCTCCATAAGTGGGATCCCTTTGACATTGTGGACAGAGAAAGAACTCTGTCTTTCTCCAACTGTATTAGAATTACGTGTGGTCACATGTAGAGCTGGAGGCAAGAGAGAGCCACCCAAGAACCACCTCCTTTTTAAAAAGTTCCCTGAGTCCTCAGTTCTTTTGGATCAGCAGTCAATTAGGAAATTCACCATGATAGATACGTATCAGTAATTTGGACCCCAAAATTCCCTGATGGTCCACTGGATATAGCCAGAGAATATCTTTGCATGCTCTGGACAAATAATGTTATACTTATGCAGACATGTATACACAATACACATATGATATGATATATACACACTCATACATATGTATGCACACATTTATCTGTGCATGCATAAATATGTTGTCTTCCCCTACAAAATGTGAACTTTTTGAGAGCTGGTAAATGCTTAACTGGATCTCCAGAAGAAAATAAAAGTACAGACAGCAAAGAAAAGAGTAGGGATTATTTAATTTCTAATCTTTGTTATCTCCAGTATCTGACATAGTTCCTGGCATTTAATTTTCAGTGATTAGTTGAACACATGTTAAGCAATACCTGGGGCTTGAAGAAATAACAGAAAGTTAGAGCTGGAAACACCAAGCAGATCATTTAGTTAACCTCCCTGGTGGTACAGATGAAGAGGAGATCCATTCTATAGGGGAAGAAAAAAATGATGAGCCAATAAGGCAGGTTAAGTCAAAGTCCGCTGAGCATACCAAATCCAACAGGAAAGGTGAAGATGGAATCTCAGAAAAAGACTTCAAGCCAAAGAAGTTAGCTTGGAGCACTTCCTTTCAGAAGGGAATCTATTGGTACCAAGGTAACGCTCCTTTGCCTTACACAACTTCCTTGCCCAATGCAGCATTTTTGGTGGCGATGTGCTTGCCATATTCCCTCCTCACTCCATGTGTTGGGGTTTCAATGAACCCAGAAACCACAGATCTTTTTCATACACCTTTAATCACTATTCTGACTTCTAGACTTATGGAATATCATGAGACTTCAAATGAAGACTGTTGGGATTTGACTTTTTATAGAAATATGTAGAAATAGTCACCGAGTGAATCTAGTGGCTGAGTGGGTGGGAGTCATTTGGTTGGTATTAATCTTGTGTGTGTTTCAACAATCAAAATTTAATTTCCCCATATAACTGAACTTTGAACAAGGATATTGAAAATGACATCTCAGGTTCAAACAAAATTAGCCTAAATTAATTGTCTTCCCTTCTAAATGCTGAAAAGTACAAGCAGGGAAATGATCATTTTCTTCTCTCATCTAGGGAAAATACTAGAGATTTTTTACTTTCCCAGAGTAAGTGATTGTCAGTAAAAAGAACTTTTGTTCTGTGGTAAGAGAAAACTGTTTGTATTACAACGATGATTCTTAAGGGTAAATATATTGCTTTAAAGGAAATTCCACTTGTATAGGTTCCTTGCCTTTAGCAATGCAATGAAAACCAACATATTCTGTTGAATCACACAAACATTTTTAAAGAATGTGTTATGTGCCTAGGACTGGGTTCATGACTAGATATAAAGACAAAATAGAACAGTCTCTAAGAGCTTACATTTTACTTAGGTAATACAACAATGTGAAAATAAGTAAACAGAAAGTCTATATAAAACAATTTCAAAAAGGAAAACAATCCTAAGGACATCAGGAAAGGTCAAGTAGGAGAAACACCTGGGCTATATTTTGAAGAAATCTAGGGATTCTGTGAAGGACTCCATAACTTATTAAACACATTGACATAATTATTTTATGAAGTATTAAAACTTTAGTTAATTTCTCTCTTCATTTCATAGTTGTTGGAACAAAATAGCTTTTTAACGAATTCCCCTAGAATTTCCTATGATTCTGGCAGTACCTGGCACATAGTAGGTCATTAATAAATGCTTATTAATTGATTGTTTGGCGAGACTCTGCAAAGACCACTGTACATCAATTAATAGCATAGTTATTATTGTATGAATGAAATTCTGTGGTTTTTGATGAGAAGAAGCAGGAACTCAAGAATAAATTATGATTCACCTTTTGCAACTGAAGTAATACTTTGGGACCATTTGAAGCAGAAACTATGATATACAAAATGGTATGAAATCATCTGAAGTAATTACAATGATGTCATAAGAGTTTCAGCAGAGAATGAAGACAACTATTGACTTCTCATGATTCACATTGGCAAAGTGATGCTGGAAGGAATTGAGAAGGAATTGCTGCGAATGATTAGATCTTGAGAAAGAAATGGAAGCCGTTAGGAGCACAGTTGTAAGTAGAAGGCTAAGTTTCAGAAGCAGATTTGGGAAGGGAAAAAATGATTAAGAAAGAGGGGTCCAAGAATTAAAATTTGGATTTGTAGATCATGGTTTGAATTACAGAAATAACATACTTCTAAGCCAGGGATGGGCTGCCCCTAATGAGGAATAGTAAACGTGCATTTTCTGGAAAGTTTGAAAACCTAATCCGAAAGAATTAAACTGGGAAGAAAGGAAAAGAGAAAACTGCCTTTATACATACATACACATATAAATACATATATATACATATATGATATAAATGTGTGCATGTATATATACACATATATGTTATATGTGTGTATATATGTATATGTGTGTGTGTATATGCATATATATATATATATACACACACACTTAAAGAATTCACCATAAGGAATAACAACTTGGAAAGAGAAAAACAGCAAATGAGATGCTCAGACACTCAACAGAGACAAAATTCTGAAAAAGAAACAAGCAAAATGAGCCATGGCCTTAGGTGTTCATGCACAAATGCACCACATATTCCCCAAACCACAGAGAAGAAGCAAGATGGAGAATGTTTTGGTAAAGATCTCTAAAGAAGCAGAGCTGTTATTGTACAGACCAGAAACATTGCACAGACAGAAAGAGGAAGCAGTTGAGGAATATAGAAAGTGCAGCAAACCTGACAAGATGGCAGGATGTTGTGGTCATGGTGGTGGTGGTAGGTGTTTCTATTATCCAAATATCTGCTGGACAGGTCTTTGGGCAAAGCAGATTATATCTCCTTCCTATAAGTGCCCCCATCCCCCAAATAAGAAGTAAGCTTTTGGAGGACAGAAGCTATGTCTGTACTCTACAGTACCTTTTTGGCAACCTCTGAGGTCCCTCAGGTTTTAAAACTTTTAGAGAACATCCCAAAAGTCTTTGTAAAGTTTAAAGCTGGTTAAGGTTTAAGCTGTTCAAGTTACAACTCGACCAAGACTTTTGAGATATCCTATTTTACTCTGATCTGTTTCTGCCCCCCAGAGTCAATCCATCAACAATCATTTATTGTCAACAATAATAATGATAATAATTTTTGTTTTTCAAACAAAGTTTGATTTGAACTCTTTGTGACTCGTCTTGGGGTTTTCTTGGCAAGGATGCTGGCGTGCTTTGCCATTTCCTTTTCCAGCTCATTTTACAGATGGGGACAGACAAAGCTAAGAGACTTGCCCAGAATCACCACTATGAGTGTCTGTGGTCAGATTTGAACTCGGGCTTCCTGATTGCAGGGCCTGGGTTTGATCCACTGCGGCGCCCAGTACAATAAGAAGCATTAATATATCACTTTAAGGTTTGCAAAGCACTTTACAATTCTTATCTCCTTTAGTCCTCATAAGAACCCTGTGAAGTAGGTGCTATTATGACCCCCTATTTACATATGAGGAAACTGAGGCAGGCAGAGGTTAAGTGATTTGTCCAAGGTGAGTTTCTAAGGCTGGATATGAACTCAGGTCTTCCTGAACATTGTGCCACCTAGCTGTCTAAATATGTCTAAATACATATATATATACATATATATATATAAAAATATATTTAAAATATATGCAAGATAAATATAAGGTAATTTCATGGTAGATTTATTAGTAGTAGAGTAATAGTAGTAGTAATAGTAGTAGAAGTAGTAGTAGTAGAAGTAGTAGCTAGTAGTAGTAGTAGTAATAGTAGTAGCAGCAGTAGTGCTAGACTAGTATCTGATGGGGAAAGGGGAAGAAGATGAACAGGGAAGGCTTCATGTAGGAGGGAGCATTTGAGTTGAGCTTCGAAGGAAGCTAGGAGTTCTCCAAGGTGGAGTTAGGAGATAGTATATCCCAAGGATACCTGGCACCCAGTGGAGGTTTAAATATAGTGAGTGTTCAATAAATGTCCTGTTGAATTAGATCAATAATGATGATCATGAGAAGGACCAGAAAACAAAAACAAAACAAAACCAACAACAACAAAAAAAAGGAAAACCCAAAGCTAGTTTGAGTTGAGGTTGTTTGGCAGCATTTTCTTGCCTTTCAGACTCCTTTGTATTCAGTCACAATCTGTTAAGTCTACTTTCTCTTTGGTAGCTACCTTATTTAATATTTTATTCTTGTTGTGATGAAAAAGGTACTTATTTACCATAGCAACCACGCTGGTCTAAGTCATCCAGCATGATCCCAAAGACATTGTTCACATCATGGGATGAAAAATTTCAGCGTCAAGTTATCTTTGTCAAAGTTTAATAAAAGGAGATCAGGAAAATAGCAAAATAATTCCTTCTTGAAAGGAGTATGCCTAGACACCTCTTCTTCCTTACACTATACAGTCTTTTCCCCCATATTTCCTCTCATATGTGGGAATGGTATTCTCCAAGGCAAAGTCAGATTCTCATAACATCTGCCCAGGTGCGGTTCTGTTATGGGAAGAGATTCTTATCCACACATACACACAAATCCAACACAAATCGTCCAGGAGGAACCAGAGCCCAGGTACATTTTACTGCTTTTTGGAGACATGCAACTGCTTCTAGAATTTCCTCTCTGGTGTGGTGCATGAGCTGGGCAGTATTGAGTCAAGTTTCATTAGCCGTGTCCCTTTTCTGCTGCAGCTGTGGGTGGGAAAGGGATTGGACACCTGGGTGTTCTGTAGCCTGAAAGTGAAACCTTACCTAGCATGGTGACATAGGGCACTGCAGGAAATTCCAGAGGCCCAGAAAAGGCACATTTCTCTGGCTCTGACTCAAACTAGCACCTTGGGAGAGGGTGCTTTAAAAAGGACTAGATGATGAACAGAGCTGGGGAGCTATTGATTCAGATGCTGGGGGCTCCCTTAAATCCACTTCTTAAGATTAAATCAAATTGAGGAGGTGGAAGGAGAAAATCTTGGAACTCATGAAAATAGGTTCTCTGTAGGGGAAAGGCTAGAGGAACTCTCTTCCAGAGAATCTGGGGGGGGGGGGGGGGGGGAGAAGAAGATGGGAATGGTATTCTCCAGGGCAAAGTCAGATCCTCAAAACATCTGGTTAAGTTGAAGAGTTCACCTGGGATACAGCCACTTCAGGGGTGTTGGGAAGGAATCAAACCACATGCTATTTTCTGTTTTAATGAACTTGTCTTTCTAATTAGGTACCAACTTATTTCTACCTGCTGAAGCAATACAAAGACTGTAGATCCCTGCTAAATTTGTGGGTTTAAGGACAAAGTTCTGGTGGCCTCTGTCCTAGCAACAGCTTGTTATATGACTCAAGAAGTTAATATTGAAGCAAGCCCTGAATTCATTCACTCAGGAAATCTTCTGGTGTTTGATGATTCCAGTGGAGGAGACTTGGGCTCTGAGATGAGATGGGCCATTTATGTTTCATGAAATATCCCTTGGAACTGAACTATAAAATGACAGTAAAATATTTCAGAATAATAGCTTTCATTTATGCCATGCCTTACAGTTTGAAAAGTGCTTTGAATCACAATGACCCTGCAAGGTAAGTAGTATTACCCTAAAATCATAGGTGGGAGAACTGGATAGAACCTTAGAGGTCAACGATCTCATTTTATAAGTGATGAAAAGGCTTTCCGAGAAGAGAAATGACTTGTCCATAGACACATTGAACTTGAAATCAAGCCTTCTTAGCCCAAATCTAGGGTTGTTGTCTCCCCCACACCATATCATTAGAAAAGAAAAGGTTTTTGTATATTGCCCCCCAATATTCATACCTGATCTTATTTGAGTTCCCTGGAAGTAGACTCACTTAGACCTAGAACCCGCAGAGATCTCTCTCTATATATATTATACTGTATTTCTAAAACTGAATGATAATACAAGGCTAGAGGAGTCAGTTAACTACAGACATATTAATGTAAAAAGAAAAGCTGGTATGTGTCACAGAATGGGATTAAGCAGTCTGGATATACTGCTGTGCAGAAAGGAAATATAGTACAATGAAAAGCATGTGGTACTTAGTGTCAGATCTGGCTTTACTTCCCCCCCCCCAACACTTATTAGTTGTGTGATCCTGAGTATAATATCTGTCTCTTGGGAGTGTTGTTTGTAGCAAGTGAAATAATATGTAGAAAATGCTTTGTAAATAGACATTTAATAGTTGTGTTTCTTTGGAGGGGCTCTTTTGCCATTCTGGGTCTCAGTTTCCTCATCTGCCAAATGGGAATCATATTATCAAATTCCCTCCCAGGATTGTTGTGAAGATCAAAATGGGAATAGCTTCCTAGAATTTGAAGATGATATGTTTGGTGGTCAGTAGTACAAAATCACAGAATTTAAGAGCTGAAGGGATCTTAGTAGGCGTTTAGACCAACCCACATTCTTACTCTTAATTCATTCTCATTGTCTTTATATTGAATGAGTTCCAGCAGAAATGGTTTTAAGGTAAGTCACTCTCCTACTGTTGTTTTATGCTTAATATTCATTGCACTTGTACCATTGAATGAAAAAAAAACTGGAATACAAACCCATCTTCTGTAGATTCACTAAAAATATCATTGGAATATCTTTAGTAGTCAGTCAATAGATGTTTATTAACCTACTATGTGTCAGACACAGGGACATAGCTCCTGTTCTCAAGGATCTCACAGTTTAATGGGGAAAGCCGTCCTAGAGTAGCTGACAGGATAATAGAAGTGATATATACTCTTGTTACTACAAGGTTCTGACTTCTTTCACTGTCTATATTTTGAGAACTTTTTGTTCCACATAATTGGGAGGTTATGTGTATTGTTGACATCTATTAAAAGGATTGTTCTTCAATTTTTATACATATCCAGGTGGTTTGGTTTGGGGCAACAGTGCTGTCTGTGACAAACTGTATCCAGTTTTCATATCATTTATTTGTTGAATTTTTAGAGATATTTTAAGGTCTGTATTTGTAGCATAGACATTTGTCACCAATTCATGAAAGATTGTATGATCTTGGTGGATCATTCTCTCCCATTTCCTCTTCCTCCCATTTGCAATGGAACTCAGAGAGAACTGGTCCTGTGACAGGTCACCATCCTGCTATTATTTCTTTTCATTCAATATTCTATATACTTTGCCCATGAATAGTAGGATGTAAATTCATCCCCTGTATGCTCACTGAAAGCATCCTTGGTATAACACCAGGAACATCCCCAAGGATGATGTGCATCTTGACCAGTTACCAGATCAAATTCATCCCTTCTGCCATGTAACTTGAACATTGAGTATTTGGAATGGCAACATCTATTAAAAGTATTATTCTTAAGGTTTTATGAATCACTGTTAACTCTAGGCAACGGTGGGCAATAGTTTAGTGTATAGCATTATATTTGTCTAGTTCCAATACCATTTATTGGTTAAATTCTACGGAGTATTTTGAGATCTTTGTACTATATTATATATTAATAGTATATCATAACATAAAATGTAGCATTTTGAAATATTGTATGCTATGGTATGGTGATTTGTCATCTATCGATCTGTGAAAGATAATGGTCTTCTAACATATATTTCTAGATGCCAGATCACATATGGCTAGGTATTCAGCAGGTGCTAAATGTTTATAGGGACTGTATGTTGACTAGCCTCTATGGTTTCTTTGTATAATCTTCGTTGGTGGTTAAGTTCAGATCCCTGAAGGGTAACCCTTCTGTGGTTAAGTGGCAAACAAATACAGATATTCAAATGTCTTTGAAAATTCCACAAAGAAAATACATGAAAACTTGAGCATCATTGCCCCCAACCCACCTAAATATAAAATTTAACCATAGAAATTGAAAAACTATACTTTTAATAGTTTAGTGCAAAGACCTGGTCTTAAATTAACATCTTGAGCTCCACCATTTCGACAAATTCACCACATACCATAGTTCCTGGCACATAGCAGACAATTAACACATAACTGAATGCTAAATTGAATTCTTCAGTGCTTCTTTGTTGACATATTGTTGGCTGACTTCATGTAGTTGTCATCCATGAAGGGCCTTTTGATTCCATTCTAGTATTTTAATTGCCTCATAGGCTCCATTAGGAGGTAAGTCACATTTGGTTACTATTGTTTGTTTATTACAAAAATAATAATTATTACTAAAATGTCATTATTAAGGTGACAAGGTCACCGTAGAGATCAGGATACCCATTCAATAATAGAGTCACAAAGGAAAATTGCTACATAGTAACGGGGAAGGGACCATTTATTCTTGGTCATACAAATCAAGCTTTCACTGACTCCCCCACACCCAGGTAGTAGCATCATTTGTAGCCAGGAGCTATGGAGTGTTTGCTAGTGAATCTGAAAGGGGATGAGTTGGAAATTATTTGAACACGAAGCAGTGCCATTTGGAACTAGAGGAGAGGAAAAAAAAAACCAGAGAGTCTTCTGCAAAGCACAGGCTTAGAAATAGCACTGGGGTGAAGGATCATTAGTGTTATTTCAGGTGGGCTCGATTACTCTGAGGCAGGGACAGAAGAAAAGAGAATTATATTTAAATTGAACTTTTCATACTCAGGGTATTCCAAAGTACTTTACCAAGTAATGAGTTAAAGACTGGGAGCTCAGAAGCCGTGTATGCTAATGGAGAAGTCATTTTACACTCGACAGTGGCTCACACATCCTAGCTTTGGAAATTAGAAACAGTTTTATTGCTATTGGCCAAGATGCAGGGATTAATTCCTGCTCTTTTTGAAAATTGCCATGGGATCTTTAAATTGCACTTGGATGGCCACCGTGTTTAATAAGATTGCTTTCTGGACCTGAAATCCTACCAAAAAGTTTCTGCACAGACATCCTGAAAATAAAGCACACTTGGAGATAACAGATTCCTTTAGTAATGAATTTGGATGGTGAGAGATTTTCGGCAAAGGAGGAGGAGAAAAAAAACAAATTCCACATCACCCTTTCCTCAGCTTTTGGAGCTGCAAATCTTTGGAGGTTCTGAAATATTCAGATAAACGGGTTCCAATTTTGCCTCTTCTCTTCAGGGTTCTGGCTGGGTCCAAGAAAGAAATGCCAGGAATCTAATGAGAAAGTCTGCTCCTCCAAGATTTCTATCCCACTTCTAACCAACTTCAGAAAATAAGATGATTTGAATAAATAGAAAAACTTTAGGGGGTCCCTGGGAATCACATCTTCTTTCTTCTGGATGGAATTCCAACCTTGTCATAGGGGAAGTTGGTGGAAATGTTCTTGGCAAAGGTGATAGCAATATTTTTCCTTTTTTAAAAACTTCTTTTCAATATTAAAAAAATGCTATAGTAAAAAGATGACTGGTGTGGGAGTCAAGAGATCCAGAGGCCAATCCCAGCTCTGCCACTAATTAGATGTGGGACCAAGGGCATATCTCAGTCTCTCAGGACTTTGGTTTCCACATCTGTAAAGTGATAGCATTCCAGATCCTATTCAGTAAGCACTTATTGTGTCTCCAATAAATTTAATTCAATTCGGTAAACATTCATTAATGTCCTACTACGTGCCAGGCACCGTGCTAGAGATACAAAGATGAAAATGAAACTTGCCCTTACCTTCTAAGGACTTATAGTCTACTGGAATTGGACTGAGTGACATCAAAAAGTTCTTTGAGTTCCAGTGTTTTAGGATGCTATGATTCCAACATAATGCTTAGGAAGAAGTGCTTGTGAAAATATATCTTTGACAAAATGAAAGTAAATTCTATTGGTACTAGCCAATGGTATGAAGTGTTAAGGATTCTGAATATCCCCCAGACTCCAAGTGCCCTTGTGTAGCCTCCTGCCTACTCTCCCTTCTCATCAGCACCCTCCTCTTGGAACCTCTAGCTTCCTTCAAGGTTCATGGCAATCCTGCAGGAGGCTTTTCCTGAGGCTCCCTTTATCCTCCTACTCCTCCTTCTCCAAATTGATATCTTTCAATTTTGCAACTCACACGCTCTCAATGACCTCTTTTTGACTGGTTGACTCATTAGAATATAAGCTCCTTGAGGGCAGAGATTCTTCATTTTTGCCTTTTCATATCCCTAGTCCTTAACAAGGTAAATGACACATAATAGGCCCTTAAAGCACTGTTTGGATGGCTTGAGTGGAATTGAATTGTTATGAGTCATATGTGTGCTATTACTATTTATAATATCATATATTGCTACAATGACACCTATCACCATTTAGAAATCTCATTCATTCATAACAAGATAATCAATTCTACAACTCTCAAAGTCACATACTAGATGTTACAAACACAAGCATAGAAGAATGCTAAAAATGAATGGCCTGTGACTGCAAAATTATCATTGTCCTTTACCCATTCATTCATTCAACAAACATTGATGTAGCATTTGCCATATGCAAGGTACAGCATTGCTAGCAATAACAGAGATGGTCATGGTAGAACCAGATACATTCTTTAAGATAAATAGGACAACTATAAGAATTAGCAATAGTGGGTGCAAATTGTATCACATACATTCAAGCTAAGGTTGTGGAATTTAGAGTTGTAAGACTTTCAGAAGGCATCTATTGGAATCCCTGAAAAGTAAGGGAAATAAGGCAAAGAGATCTACAGTGAATCCCCTAATTCACATAGTTAGGATTAGAATCTAGGTCATCGGGTCCCAGGATTTATAGCCAGAAAAGATCTAGCATATACCTATTGGTTCATTTTGGAGGAAACTGAGGAAGAAATAGGCTAAGTGACTTGACCATGATCACACAGATAGTAAGAAACAGTGTCAGGGTTGAAATCCAAGTTCTCTGACTGACTCTCAATTCAGTAACTCTAACTGACAGCAGTTAACTAAGTATGAGCTAAACTAGATGTGAACCCAGCTAGAATGGTTGAGCTTTTCATTAGAAAGCCTGAAAGCTGCTCAATGTACAGAAGTACTTATCTTGACATCTGACTCTATGCCAAATGGAGCTGTTGCAGCGTACAAAAGCCAAGGGAGCTTTCAAAGGGAATATGAGAAGTCATCATGCTAAGTAGCATAACTTGTCCTTCTAAGATGTAAAATTCATAAAAATGCTTAGAGGTTGGACTCCCAATTGAATCTTCTTCCTCATCAAGATTGAATGGTTGGGTTTACAAATGTTCAAGAATTCTGAGCTCAAAATTTCTGCTGATGACTTGGACAAAACCCTGATAGTCAACATGGTAGATGATAGAGTTAGGAAGCAACAGGATTTTGACAGGCTAGAACAATGGGCTACATATACTGTGTCGGTTATATAATTTACCTAGATTTCAGTAAAGCATTCGACAAAATCTCTTTCGCCATTCTTACAGACAAGAGGGAGAGATGTTAGCTAGACAGTAGTCCAATTAGGTGGGTTCAGAATAGATTGAAAAGCAGCAAAGAGTATTCATTAGGGATTCAATGTCAACTTGGAAGGAGGTCTCAGGTGGAACACCCCAGAGATCTTCATTTGGCCCTGTGCTGTTTAACATTTTTATCAATGACTCAAATAAAGGCGTACATGACATGCTTGTCTAATTTGTAGATGATGCAGAACTGGAAGGGAGAACTGATGGCCTAGATGATTGAATCAGGAACCAAAAAGATGCAGACAAGCTAATGACATGCTAGCTATTGATAGAATAAATATAAATTGTCTAAATTTGAACAAAGTATTTGACAAAGTCTCTAATGCTGTTCTTGTGGATGAGATAGAGAGATGTAGGCTAGATGATAACAGTGTCATAGATATGGAATTACAATGGATCTTAGAAGCTATCTAGTCCAACATTCTTATTTATATAGATGAGTATTTATATAGATGAGTAAACTGAGGTCTACAAGGGGGAAGTAATTTGTCCAATATCACACAAGTAGTAAATGGCAGAAGTTGGATTTGAACCCACACCTTTTGATTACAAAACCAATTCTCTTTCCAATTTACCATGCCTTCTCTCACAAGTAGGTGAATTTAGAATTGTTTGAATGGCTTGACCCAAAGAGTAGGTAACAATGACAGAATGTCAGATGGGGAAGGCAGTCTCTAATGGAATTCTCCCAGACTGACCCAGGCCTTTCATCACTTCACATTTTCTTCAGCGACTCGGATAAAGGCATACATGATATCCTTAGCAAATGTTCAAACAATTGAAAGCTTGGAAGTATAGCTAATGCATTTGATGCCTGTAAGGATCCAAAAGGATCCTGTAAGGTTTCAACAATGCACAAAATTCAGTAAGACAATATTTAATATGACTCACTTTTACATTCTGCATTTGGGTTAAAAACAAATCAACTTTACCAGCACAGGATGGAATAGGAATGGCAGAACAATAGATTCTATTTTTTAAAAACAATGATCCATAGATCTTAGTGTATTCCAAGTTCAACATGAAATACCAATGTAATAAGGTGGCCCCCCAAAAACTAATTTCATACTAGGCTTCATTATAAAAGGCATAATATCCAGAACAAGGGTAGTGATAGTCTAATGGATATTTGTCCTGTTCATACCCCAGAAGACTAGTGTGACCAGTTCTGGGCACCATGTTAGCGCAAGGATATAGGCAAACTAAGGCAGCTAGGTGGCCCTGGAGTCAGGAGGACCCAAGTTCAAACCTGACCTTACTATGTGACCCTGGGAAAGTCATTTCACTTGGTTTGCCTCAGTTTCCTCATCTGTAAAATGAGTTGAAGAAAAATGGCAAACTGCTCCAGTATCTTTTCTAAGAAAATCTCAAAAAGAGTCACAAAAGGTTGGACACGACTGAAAATGATTAAACAGCAAATAGATAAACTAGTATCCCTTCAAAAGAATATGTGTGGGGTGCTAAGAGGAAACTGTATGGAAGAATATATGAGAATTCATGAAAGGATCTGGGGATGGGTAATCCAGAGGTGAGAACGTGATCCAGAATGGAGGGCTGGGGGGGACAGGAAGCATTGATTGATATTTTTAAATATTTGAAATATCTGGAAGAGAAATGGATCAGACTGTTTTGCTTGCCCTAAGGGAGCAAAAAACAAAAGGCACCCTAAACTGAAAACTGAAAGTTTCAGAGACACAGATTTTGACTTAATGAGAGGAAAATATCCAAACAGGGCTGTGTTTGCTACCTGCATGACTTTGGTGGAATTCCTTAACCTTTGTGGGTTGAGTTTTCTTATCTGTTGAGTTAGGAGTTTGGCTAGATGACCTCTGAGGGCCTTATTTATGATGTTATGATGAGCCCACATAACTGTCCAAGTATGGAATGAGCTGAGTCAGAAAGCAATAAGATCCTCTCTCGATGGAATTCTTCAAATAGCATCCAGATTGCTTCTTAGGGGCAGGTGTTGCCAAGGCCATTCCTGTACTGATTGAACTAGATTTAATTCAATTCAACAAATATTCATTAAGGACCTATTACGTGTGAAGCATTGTAGTAGGCGCTGGGTACGCAAAGATGAAAAGAAAATAGCCCCTACCCTCATGCAGCTTCCATTCCTCTGAAGGCAACACACAGGTAGACAGATAAGGACATAGAAAACTGAGAAGGGGGAGATCAATCAACTGGAGGGATTTTTAGGGAAGGCTTGTATAGGAGACAGCTCTTGAGCCCTGAAGGAAACCAAATACTCTAAGAGAAAGACATGAAGAGGGGAGGTGTTTCAGCCATGTGGGACAATCCCTGCGAAAAGAACAGAGCGTCAATGGGTCAGTTTGCCTGAAATAGAGAGGACATGAAAGAGAGTAGGGCAAAATGTCTAGAAAAAACTGGTGGGAATCAGATTATGGAAATCTGTCAGGATCCCTTCCACTTCAGGGCTTTGGAAATGTTAGGATTGTGTTGGATGAGCCAAACTGAAGTGAAAGTTAATTTTGTACTGGAGTGGATGGCAGCTAGTCTTTGCCGGGTTTCTGACCCAGGTACCTCCTTGCATGCCCTTGACTTGGGAAGCAATATGGCACATGGATTGGGTACCATATTTAGAATTAGCAAGACTTGCTTTCAAATCCTTGCTTCAGACGCTTACTAGTGGCGTGCTCCCCCCCCCCCCCCACACACACACACACCAACCCTACCCCACCTAGGCCTTTCTGTTGGTCTGTTTCCTCATTTGTAAAATTAGGTGATCATATTCAGTGACCTCTAAGGTCCATTCTAACCCTAATTCTTCGATCTTGTAGTCCTGGGGATCCGAGTCTGTGTCACATTAGGGTAATCAACACCAACAAAAACCCAGAGTATAGAAACTATCCCCTTTGAATTATGGAACCCAATCCCTGCTAGTCAGATAGACTCACTCTTGGTATCTAGGGCTTCTAAAGATCTCCCTAGATTGCCCAATACCTAGTGTATAGTTTTGTGACTGATCAGGTTCTAACTGACCAAGATGTCAATGAAAGGATATCCTTTGGTCCTGACATCTAGTGGCAGTTCTGAATGACCCATTTCTTTCCTACATGACCTGGGAGGGGTTTCACACTGACAAGTTCACATTATGCTGTTTTTTGCCACCTTCCTGGCACCAATCTGTAAAAATGGCCTTTATTGAATAGTATATACAACAGGATGAGGGTGAGGGAAGTACAGATGAGTGAGAAGTAGGGTGAAAGGATGACTAGATTATAAAATCATTCACATCACTCTCCTGCATGCATTGTATATTCCAACTAAACTGATCTACTTGACATTCCCTGAAGCTGGCATTGCATCATCTCCCACTGCTAAGCTTTTATACAGGCTGCCTAGCGTGCCTGGAAGGTACTCCCTCCTTACTGCCTCTCAGAATGCTTAGCTTTCTTAGCCTTTTAGTCCCAGGATTGTTGTGACAATGAAAGGAGACACCAATTGTAAAGTGCTTAGCACAGTGCTTGGCACATGGTAAGTATGATATATACATGTTGTTGATGACGATGTAATTGTTGCTTTTGTTATTTCTTCAAGGATCCGCTCAGGAGATCCCTTCTACAGGAAGCCTTTCCAGATGCCCCTAGCTGTCAGCGCTCCCTTCTTCCTCAAATTATAATGTATTTACTTAACCTGTTTCCGTGATATAGTCTGGCTAAACCATTCCCACCCCATCTTGTCAGTCCTCAGTCTTACCCCCAGGAGATGGAAAGCTCCCTGAGGTCAGGAACTGGCATTCATTTCTGTTTTCGTATCCCCAACACCTAGCCTAATGCTCTGCCCAGAACTGGTGCTCAGAAAATGCTTGTTGAATCAAGTGGAAATAAACATCTTATATCTGTCTAGGTGCTGATAGGCAGTTTTATGACCTGGAATTGAGAAAATTTCCCAGCTCATTAGCTAAAATATTCCCCAATACCTAGTGTGTACTGCACCTATAAATTCAAAGGGGAAAAAGAAAATTGAGGCAATTATCTGGATTAATCCCAGTTCATCAAAGTCCTTCCCCAAGCCTCTCCTACATACTCTAGGTCGAGTTGACTCATTTTCTTTTTTCATACTCTTAGAGTCTTTTAACTTACAGAAAATCTTATCTCATGTATTATCAACTACTTGTGACCTTTACTGATCCCCATGGTTCTCAAACCTTCTTGGAATTGCTTTGTATTCTTTTGCACATTATTTACTTTTCTGTATATATCTTACTTTGCCTCTTGGATAACGTTAGATGCTTCAGAACTAAGGCGACTTTGTTTTTGTTTTTGCCTCTCTCTCTGCAGGGTCTACCACTGTGTCTGGCCATAACGTGTTTCTAATAAATATTTGTGAAGTTAACTAGTGTTTTTCCCTTCTGAATTATTCAGATCCTGTTCTCTGTTCTCAACTTCGCTAATGTATATGGACATAGCCATCATATGCTCATTTTCAGTTCAAAGAATGCAATTTGGAAATGAAATCTACTTTCTATCACTTCATAAAGAATTAATTTTTAATGTACATTAAGCTTTATGTACAATCCTGTTTCTGACCTGAATTTAGGAACATTATATTCAAAACACAGGGGCAAAATATTCCCCTAGGTAAGAGACAAAAATATCATCATTTGCTTCTCAAAAGTAAAACAGGTTATGTATTCAAAATGTTAACTAACATAAATCTTCTTAGAAATAGGTTTTTCTTTAGCCACAGTATATTCTTTTAAGTCACTCCCATGCCCCATTCTGAAATGGAGGCAATCCAAGGCCCTCAAAGGTTACCTACCACTAGTGGATCACAAGCTTTGATGGGTCAGAGGTCAGATTTGGAGAAGATGAAGAGTTCATTTTGGGGCATAATGAGTGTGCAATACTGGAGGAGCACTTATGTGGAGATATCCAGGAAGCAAATGGAAATTTGGGAGCTAAAGAGCTCAGAAGCGAGATTAAGATTTTATCAGAGTTTGTTATATGGATTCAGGCATTAGGTATTTACATGGAGGTGATAGCTGAAGCCATGGGAGATGGTACAAAAACAAAAGGGCTGTGAACAGAGCCTTGTGGGACTTCCATACTTAAGGGGATGGAAGAGGACAATGGAGACCAAGAAGGAGTAGTCACGTAAGTAGAAGCAGACCCAAGAGAAGGCAACGTTCTAGATGCTAAGGGAAAGAAATAGTCAACAATGTAGAATCTCCAGTTCCACAGCCAGTGATTCTTCCATTGTATTGCCCTAGCTAAACTTAGGTAGGTCCATCAACAGAAGGATTGGCTATCAGGTAAGGAATATTTCTTCCTTTATCCTTCCTTCTTATCTTCCTTCCTTCCTTCCTCCCTCCCTCCCTTCTTCCTTCCTTCATGCCTTTCTCCTTCCTTCTTTCCTCCTTCCTTCCTTTCTTCCTTCTTTCCTTCCCTCTGTTCTTCCTCTGTCCTTTCCCTCTCTCTCTCCTTCCCTCCCTCCCTCCTTCCTTCCTTCCTTTGTTTAAATGTTGGAAGACCCTTGAAAACCATAACTAAATATAAATTGCAGGCACTCCAATTAAGAGAGAACAAAACTTCTGGAGGAGGAGAAGAGGGAACTGCCAAATTCAGTGACCTTCAGCGCTCATTACAGTGCCTGACACATGGTGCTTAATAAATATTTCTCTCCCTCCCTCCCTCTCAGGGAGTTAGAA
Organism: Notamacropus eugenii; assembly: GCF_028372415.1. Lineage (NCBI taxonomy): Eukaryota > Metazoa > Chordata > Mammalia > Diprotodontia > Macropodidae > Notamacropus > Notamacropus eugenii. The sequence goes on along the minus strand of NC_092877.1, from coordinate 20,619,401 downwards.
CTGAAAGACCATCTAGAAAGGCTCCTTTATTTTCCTAATGAAAAAAACTGAGACCAAGGGAAGTGAAGTGATTTGCCTCGGGAAGTAGGTAGCAGAGGCAACATATGAACCCATGTCATCTGATTCCAGAGGCAGTGTGCTTTTACTATACCGCAACTTTGCTCTTTGGGGAATGACTCGCACCATCTTCCCACTTATCTAGGCTCAAAGTCTCAGAGGTATCTTTGAGTCTTCCCTCCCTCTCTCCCCTATTCCTCTGTCATCAATCAATTATGATTCCAAGTTGGATTGAAGATGATACAGTGGTGAAAGTGTTAGGTCTGGGATCAGGAGGACCTGAGTTCAAATCCAACTTCAGACATTAGCTGTGTGACCCTGGGCAAGTCACTTAACCTCTGTTTGCCTCAGTTTCTCAACTCTAAAATGGGGATAATAACAGCACCTATTCTACAAAGTTGTGAGAACCAAATGAGATAATATATGTAAAAAGAAGTGCTAAGAACGGTTCCTGGCATATATTAGGTGCTTAAAAAATACTTGTTTCCTTCTACATTTTTCATCATTAAAATGAAGGGAGTTGGACAAGATGAGTTCTGAGATTCCTTTCCATTCCAGATCTAAGGTCCTCTTATTCTTTTATTTTCTCTCCATAATCAATTTCCCTTACATCTGTCCCAGTCTCTGTATTCCTTATCACACACCCTCTCCTCTGCCCCAGCCCAATCCCTCATCCCCCCCAACTGTTAGAACAGCATTCTAAATGAACACCTTGCTTTAAGGATTTTCCCTCTCCAATCCCACAGATGCCAAAACAATCTTCTTAATTCCCTGGTGCTGATTGCGTTTGACTCTGAAATAAAATAAAATTGCTTACCTGAATTTGAAGTCCTCCAAGAAGTTGTCCCCAAATTACCTTTCCAAAATTATCTCGCATGAAACCTTTTCACCCTCTTAACATTCCAGCCAAAGTGGTCTACTGACTTTTCCTGGAATCTCTTCCTATTCCTTCCTACCTCCAAGTAATAATGATCACATCCTTTCCCTGAAACACATTTGATAGATCTATTAAGTGACTACTATGTGTCAGGGACCTTGCTAGGGACTGGTTGATACAAAGACAGAAATGAAGTCTCTGCATTAATTGAGTACCTACTATGTGCTAGGTAATGGATTTAAAATGATGAAAACAAAGTAGTTATTACTCTCATAGACCTTACATTTTACTAGGCATTCATTGCTGTCAATAACCTATGACTTCACAATTGTGCAAAACTGCTCCTGCCAATGCAGATGGCCATTTTGTCTATAACTTATTATTTTAAAGAGATGCCCGAGACACAGAGAGATTGCCCATAGTCATATACCAGAGATGTGAGATCTCAAATCTAATATTCTATCCACTACATCAGATTTCCTCTTGCCTTGCACATAGTAGGCATTTAATTCATATCTATTGAACTGTTGTTTGTTGAATTCATTAATTTGCCCCCTAGATTCAGCCAGAATACATCAAAGAGACCCAACTCTTTTCAGTCAGAATAATCTCCAGAATACTGGCAGAACAGCAGACACAGAAACCAGTGGTAGAGTAACCCTGGCAGATTAGAAACCAAACCTCTATCCATCTATCTTCTAGCCGATGTGACTTTGAATATTAGAAGAGGAAAGAGAGGAGAACCTGGAAAAGAGATAAGGGGAAGGGACCTTTCAAATCAAGAAATATTATTCTACATGCAAATAATTTCTACGTGCAAAGACACACACACACACACGTAATTTGTCTTCTGATGGTAGGTAGTTCTAGTACTGAGTATGAATATTGTTATTAATAATAACACATTTATCTAGCACTTTAAGGGATTACGCAGTATTTTACATACTGAATCTCTTTAGAAGAAGGAGCACTGAAATCCTAGGATCTCGGTTCAAATCCTGCTTGGGATATTTGTTACTTGTGTGACCTGGAACGAATCACTATTTGGTTCATTTTTTTAATCTATTGAAAAAAAAAAAGAAAAAAGGAAGAGGGCATTGATCATGTGACCTCTGAGGTGACTTCTAGCTCTGAATCTCTGATCTTCTGACCCTATGAATAATGAAAAACCTCTACTGATTTTGCTTTTCCTTAGTAAATTGTTAAAGTATCATTTGAATGTGGATGGTAGGGAGGCTGTATCATGTGCTGCTTACACTGGGATGTTTGTGTCATGGTGGATATACCCTCAATAATGACCACAGAATATTTTTTTAAGGTAGCAATATCATTTGTTTTTAACATTATTTGTTATTTTACATTTATTTACATTTATCTCCCTTCCTTACCCTTCCTTACCTTATCCTAATCTTCTGCAGCAAAGAATAACAATGAGAGTAAAAAGGAAGCAAATTATTTTGTTAAGTATTAAAAGGAAAATTATCCAACCCATAACTAAGTCCGACAGTATATATAGTATTCCATACCAGTGGCCCCTCACTTCTTCAAAGAACAGTGGAACCATCTCTTTTTCTAGGACAAACTTGGTCAATCAACAATATCTTTAACTGATTCAAGTTGGAATCTTTTGAACTGTACATTGTATCTCTTTTCTCATTTTCATTCTTTCTTCTAGCTCTGTATTAATTTTGATTTTCACTAGAGAAAGTGAGCCAAGTGAGCCTGGTCAGATTGTATATAGAAAACTCATTCAGAAATGACTCTCAAATCAGTAATGAGTCATTTCTTATCATTAAAATATAATAGATTTCATTGGGGGGGGGGATATTTGGTGCTTACCATGACCTATGACTTCTAATTCTTTTCTCAAATAAAATATTCATAGTTGAGTGGTGTGAGGCTTTTTGTGGTCCACAAGGCTTGACCTCTGAACCTTGTCTTCCAAAAATTTTTTCATCCGCCTTACCTATTCCCACTTTTGCCATCAAAGCCACCAAGTATGAAAGTATATATGTAATTTTGTGTGTTCTCAAGTTCTTCATGGGATTTTTCTGTTTTCATTCTTTGTACTAGAGAGTGGCTCATAAACCAAAATTATTTTCATGATGAGTAAATGTTTATAATCACTATAATGTGAGATTGCCAAGCATCCCATGAGAGGATGCTCCTTGTTGCCTTTGGACATATGGTGAAAACAATTCCACCAACCCCAACCCCATCCCCATTTTTTTTTTATTTTCCAAGGACAGCCTACGAACCACCCCTTCTTTCCACTTAGCATCAGTTTTGTGTTATATTGTGTTTGGTTTATTTAAAATTTGCTTATTAGATTGTGAACTCTGTGAAGACAGGGACAGTCTTTTACTTTTTGTTGTTAGTTCAGTAGCTTCACAGAACTTAGCAAAGAGCCTGGCACACAGTAGGTACTTAATAAATCCTTACTGACTGACTGGGTGAGGTGTCATGGTTAGAGCATTCTGAGGGCGCTGATCCATATGGAGAGGCAGAGTATTCCGAACACTGAGCAGCACAGTGAAGATATTGAATCAATTTTACCTCAAAGTAAATTGTTTAGGGGCTTTTCTGGCCAGTTTTGGGCGGTTTCAGGGAGACAAAAAGAGGACCTTGGATGATTAAAGGAGGTAGAAAGATGGTGCTGAGGGACAGAGGCAGCTAAAGAGGGAGGTGCAGTGGGTAGGGAGAAGGACACTGAGGTACCAAAGTCACATTGCTACTTCATAATTTTAGCTGTCTACCCTTGACTTCCAGGTTAACTTATATACACACTCATTTCAATAACCTGAGATTTATAGAAACAAATAATGCTGGGTTGTCTTGTCCCCAATCCAAAGAAGTTTAGTTTAATTTTATGAAAACATATAAAGTGCCTTCAAGGTGCCAGGCACTGGGGATATGAAGATCAAAATTAAACCCTTTCTGTCCTCAAAGAATTTCCAGGGGCTGTTCTGGAGGGTTGCTTTTCCTCCATGGTTCCTTTATGCCATCATTATTTTGTCATCATCATCATCGCCATCACCACCATGTCTATAGCTCTTTAAAATTTATGAACCCTCTACATGTACTATTTCATTGGGTGCATTCTGTAATCCTGTGGGGTACATGATCTGATTATCTCCAGTTTATGGATGGAGAAACTGAGGGTCAGAGGGATTAAGTGACTTTCCTAGGGCTACAAATCTAGTGATTAAGACAGGATTTGGACACAGGTGATTTTGTTCTTATTTTATTCATGCTTGATCTACTATCACACCATGGCTGCCCACCTGATTCCTGGAGCATGGTACAATGCATTTCCATCACATTTTTCTTTTGTCTCCTCTTTTCTTTAGTACAAAGGTACAAGGCTGACTTCAAGCAGTGAGTCAGCCTGACCATAACACTTGTATATTAGTTAGAATTTTCTAGAAGTTCTTTGAAATCCTTAGGGAAGCCCATACAATATTTAAAGGGGAATTGCTGGTATTCTTGGGGATTGATGGTATTAGAAAACCAGAGCTCCTCTACTTATAAAAAAAATCATGAAAAAAGGTCACTGCTAATTTAGGTATGGCTGATGCCCTCCAAGGTATAGAGAAAAGAACATTGGCTATGAAGTCCATCATCTTGGGATCAAATCCTGGTTCTACTACTTGCCAAGGCCATGCGACCTTGACCTCCATTTCATCTTCTATAAATTGAGGATATTGGATAAGTGATCTCAAGGTTTTCTTCTAGCTCTAAATTCTATGACCTAGAATGCGTGACTACTACTACTACTACAGATGAATAGTTAGACCATGGCCTCATTAATTTCTCATAATGACTGTAACAATGACAAGCATTTATTAAATTGTAACTGTACCAAAACACAATGTTAGGCACTGGGGGAGATTAAAAAAACAGTTTAGAGAAGCTATGTCTCCTGTCCTCATGGACCTTACAGTCTAGTAAGGCAATTAGATTAGAATATGGACATCATAATTATTGCATCTAAGTACATTATATGGTTGAAAATGCTATTAATGGTATTGGGGAGAGGATAGATCCCTTCTGATTTGAAGGGAAGGAATTCTGAAAGATTTCTAGAGGAGGCTATATTTATGGTGGCATTTATAGTAGGATTCAAAGGAGACATAGGAATTTGATGGCAAGGAGAGGGAAGGAAAGCATTCCAAGTCTTTGGCATAGCCTGAGGAGAAAACATGGAGGCATGAGAGAACAGGGCATATTTATTGGGCAGAGAGTAGATGGAGCACAGAGGGCCATCCCCAACATAGCAGCCATGTCTTTATACTGTCTGACATACATCATTCACCAAACCTTATTTATCTATACCACTGATTAGAGGAATGTTTTTGTTTAGTCATTTTTTAATTATTTCTGACTCTTCATGACCCCTTTTGGTATTTTCTTGGCAAAGATACTAGAGTGATTTGCCATTTTCTTCTCTAGCTCATTTTACAGATGAGGAAACTGAGGCCCATGGGGCTAAGTGACTTGCCCAAGGTCATACAGATAGTAAGAGTCTTGAGGCCAGATTTGAATTCAGGGAGATGAATCTTCTTGGCTCCCATCCCAGTGCTTTATGCACTATGGTGCCACCTAGTTGCCTGACTAGAGGAATAAAGACTGGTTCTCTGTTCCACATGATGTGATAGTCCCTACCCCATAGACAAAGACTAGATCTGTAATGCCATTGAACTTCCATGTAAGGAAACTCTCTCTACCCATGCTTATTGGATTCTTTGCAGCCCACAGTCTTGGTTACCTTGAGCCTTACCCAGGCTCACATGGTCAGTATATATTGGTGCAAAATCAAGTCTTTTAGTCAAGTTTTATAGTCATTTACAGTCATTGAGGCCAATTTTATTTATTTCACCATTCTACCTCTCATAAGGTTCCCTCATCTGTACAAGGAGGAAGTTGAACTAAGCCTCTGAGGTCACTTCTGTTTCAGGGTCTGTGTGATCTGCCATGTTGTTTATACTACAAGGCTATGAAAAGCATTGATGGGAAGTGAATGTACAAATAAGTGACCCTGGAAGGAACAAAGACCACCATAACAGTAATGTAGGATACATTTATCAGAACTAGAAAATATTAGAGTTAGAAGGGCTCTGAGACCATCTAGTCCAACTCCTTTGTTATTACAAAAACAGAGACCCACATAATTTAAGTGACTAACCTCAAGTTCACACTTGAAATTAATAACAGAGCTGGAACCAACTAATTTTAGGAAGAGTTAATGAATAAGTCAAAGTCCCTTGCTGCTTATCATTTATTCACCATGTTTAGCCTATTAGGAACACTAGGAGAATATATAGAGAAAGCATGAATTCATGCCTTTTCCGTACTAGTTTTCTCTAGCAGCAGGGAAGAGCAGACATTCTGTATATCATGAATCCCTGCATCTTCAATTTATCTAATGAGATATACGATCAATGAGTAGAGGTAGAGAATTGAGCTTTTATTCCTAAAGCTTTCTTGTAGATCTGACTTACTGTTAAAGTCCAAGATGTTGGAACTTTGGGGGCGTGCCTCTTCTAACAAGTAGCAGCTGAGTCTGTGAGAATCTGTCTTGTTTTGGTCCAGTGCCTCAGTGTCTGCTCAAGACTTTAAGCTTCATGAGAATAGACATCATGTCTTATATGAACATCGTTTCTTGCCTCAGTAGCCAGCATGGTGTCCTGCATATGTTGAGTTTGTTGATTAATTGATGGCTCTTTCTAAATTCCCAATCTGCTTTGCTCCTCAAATCCAGAGAAGAACACTTGTCATTTCTGAGGTCATGCCCTAATAACAACTTCATAGGACACACACCTAGCTCTCCTATGTTGCTAAGGATCCTATTGGGAATCATACAGACCTTGTAAAAACAAAGAGGAGACCCTAAGATGACCAGAAACCACCAAGATCATCACAAGTGCCCATTTTCTGTTTGACATGATGGTACCTATCACACTGATAGGAACTAGACTTATAATGTCATGGATATGGAGAACAGCCAGATAAGGACACTTGCCTCTGCTGATGTGGTTTGGCACCTTCTTGGCAACTTAATCCATTAATCCCTTCCATCAAGGAGCCTTCTTCGAACTGTCATTTAATCTCTCTGTCTCTATCTTTGTCATGTACGTGGGTACACATACAAGCACACACACATGCACGCACACACACACACACAGTTACATTGCTTTTCCGCCTACCACAGGTAAATGATGTTAGCTGAAGTATCACCAGCAACTTGCCACCCAGAAGACTGAAATTAATTACTACCCTCACAGTTCAGGATCAATACCTATTTCTTTCCAAAGATCATGTCTACACACCTTTCATTCTCCTACCTTGACAGCTCCAGGTTTCCTGCTACTGAAACCTCCCTCTGGTAACTAAGATCTCCATTCAGCTATCACAGAATCACAAAATTTCAGAGTTGGAAAGGACTTCTGTGAATATTTTGTCTAAGCCACACTGGAAATTGAATTATATTTCTCTAACATACTTGATGAATGGACATTCAATACTTAGAAAAGAGTCTGGAATATAGTAAGCATATAATATGTGCTTTTATTTCCTTCTGTTCCTCTTTCCTTCCTCCTTTTTTCCTTTCCTTTCCTTTCCTTTCCTTTCCTTTCCTTTCCTTTCCTTTCCTTTCCTTTCCTTTCCTTTCCTTTCCTTTCCTTTCTTTTCCTTTCCCTTCCTTTCCCTTCCTTTCCCTTCCTTTCCCTTCCTTTCCCTTCCTTTCCTTTCCTTTCCTTTCCTTTCCTTTCCTTTCCTTTCCTTTCCTTTCCTTTCCTTTCCTTTCCTTTCCTTTCCTTTCCTTTCCTTTCCTTTCCTTTCCTTTCCTTTCCTTTCCTTTCCTTTCCTTTCCTTTCCTTTCTTTTCCTTTCATCTTTCCCTCTCTTTCACCTTCTTTCCCTCCCACCACCCTTCCTCCTTCCTTCCTTCCTTCCTGCCTGCCTCCCTGCCTACCTGCCTGTCATTACTTGAAGACCTCTGGGGAGCAAGAACTCTCTGCCTTTCAAGGGCAGTTCTAATAGTTAGGAAGTTCCCTCCCCGTTTCCCCCCATCCCTTGGAAATCAGGCTTAAATTTGCCTCTTTGAAATTTCCAATTACTATTACTTGTTTTTCCCTCTGAAGTCAAGTAGCATCTATCAGTCAGGAAGTCTTTTTAAAGCATTCACTATGCACTCTTAGAATGTAAGCTCATTTTGACTAGGCCTTGGTTATTATACTTGTATTATACTTGTATTCCCCAGTGCCTAATAGTTCCAGGCACATAATAGATATGCAATAAATGCTTGCTGATTGACTGCTAGGTGGGAGGGTTACAAAGCAGCTAGGTGGCAAAGTGGATAGAGCACTGGCCCTGGAGTCAGGAGGATCTGAGTTCAAATCTAGACTCAGAAATTTACTAGCTGTGTGACCCTGGGCAAGTCACTTCACCCTGTTTGTCTCATCTTCTTCATCTGCAAAATGAACTAGAGAAAGAAATTCAAACCATTAAAGGGTCTCTGCCAAGAAAATCCAGAATGGGATCATGAAGAGTCAGACACAACTGAAAATGACTGAACAACAAGGGGTACAAAGTAGAAATCAAACAAGCGCCTGCCTTCAAGGAGGTTATATTCTATTGTAGATCCACAGAGCAAGCCTGATTTCTCTTCTGTACAACATTTTCTTAAGCCTTTGAAGATAGCGATTGTCTCTTGTTTTCCTTTTTCTTCCCCTTTCAAGCCTCCTTTTCTCCAGACTATCACCCAATACCTCCAACTGACTGGTCTTCTTACAGTATGAATATGAGACCCTTTACTATCCTCGTTGCCCTGCTTTGGGTACTTTCCAGCTTATCAATTTCATTTTAAAATGTGGTCCCCAGAACTGAACGCTACTTCAGAGAGCAATGGATGTAAGGGATCTTGCCCCATAGTACTAGTCCAAAGAAGGTCATGTCTGGCTCCTTTATACAATCCTCTTGATGCTCAGATTACTCAGAAACAGCAAGGAGCCCCTGCCAGAAAATATTGAGCCTAATGCTTCATCCCACTGAAAATTTGAAAGCTTCAGACAGGAGAATGAAAGTCTGAACATTCACGACTATGTTCTGTTGGTCCCTGTTTCTGCTGAAACCTTAGCTCTCCTGCTACCCTTTTTCTCATCTTAATTATCACCAACCTTCCCTCCACCTTCTTTCTCCCTGCTGTGTTTCACTCTCTAGATGAAGCCGGTACCTCCAAATTCTTGGCTCCAATACCTTTGGTTTGCAATCGCTCCCTCCTGGGCAGGCAGCTGTGAGATGTTCCCATCAAACCAGGACTCAGCCCCCTTCTCCTCCCCTGTATCAATGACATCATCCAGACCATTTTTCTTCTTAGTAATTACACAGGGGGGAGGGGAAGGGTTACACAACCTGCTTGTTCCTTTGGATCCATACATTCAGAGTAATGAAAATTTACTATGGACAGATCCTTACAGATGACCCAGAGGGAGACAAAAAGGAAAAACACATTTGCAAACATAAACCAGCTCTGTTGAAAGATTTAAATGAGTTGAGACACAGGAATCCAAAGGAAGAAGCATGAGGCTACATCAACACATACCTAACCTCTTGGAAACAAGAGTTAGAGAACAGACACGCCCCACCAGAAGTCTGTGGCTGGCACGGAGCTTTCCGGCCAGATGTAATCGTGGAACTGTCCAGGTCATGCTGGCTAGCTATTTAAATGGATGCTTCTCTGCTGACAACTCCCTTTCTAGAGATCGAGGAGAAGATCTATCGTCTCCGCTCCTCCAAGGACTAATTATCGAAATACCTGAGAGGTCTGTCTCGTCCAGAACATGAGAGGCAAGGCAGCTGTTCCCACAGCGTCCAGGATTACATCATGTCCCTGGGTGTGCAGGTTTAAGGTGAAAATACTTAAACTATCAATTATTCACTAGTTTCCAGCCCCCTAGACACAATGGATTTCCCATTTCCCTTGCAGCCTCCAGAGTTGATGTTTCATCTCACAAAGGCTCATGGTGTCCAACAGGAAAGTGAGAACACTCTTCACATGGCCCAAAGTCCTTCAAATGTCACTACTATTTAGCCCCTCAATGTTTAGTTAAAATTAATAGCAGGTTTAAAAACCAGGAGGATCCTAGCTATATCCTAGAAACCTAGTGGAATGTGCATTCCTTGAGGGCAGGATATATCTTATTTGTCCATCCAATGATTAACACAGTGACAGTTAATAAAACTCATTGAATGACTGTTCCAGAGGGACTTTGTAATAAAGATCATTGTTTTAGGGAGTGGGGTTAGCAGAGAAAGTGGATTGAGACCTATAATTTGATCAGTAGGAGGAGCTCCCATGGCAGAAAATTTCTTCCACCAGTGTGGATTGGCTGTTTCTGCAGAATTGGTCACACAGACAATACGTATTAGAGTCAGGACTAAAAACCAATTTTTTCTTATTCTAAGGTCAGTCTTCTATCTACTATATCACATTGTCTCTAATGTTTAAAAAGGTTCAAATTCTGAGTTTCTGGACAGTTTTTGATGTTCTTGATAAAGTATTAGTTGTACGTGAAAATCTGAGCTGGTGGAACCAAATTCAAGATGTGTGTACTGTATGACTCCATGCTCCAAACTCTGGAATTGTGTGGGCCAGGTTTAATATTGGCTCGACCTGATCATAAGAAAGTTCAGAATAATCTGTATCTACATCTCCATAGATGGGGGTAAAATTGTCCTTAACTTTTATAAAATTTCTAAAAGTACCATTTAAAAAAATATGAAAGCCTTTATTTCACCATATAGAAAATGCAGAAAAAGATTCACAGTGACTCATAAACAAATGTGGAAAACACTGTGAAGGTTCACAATAGCCCACAAATAATCAATACACTATCCCTCCATTTCTAATGAAACTCAGAGATCTCAAGTCCTTAAAGGGATAGTGAATAAGTATTCATATAATACTAACTATATGTCAGGCACTATGCTAAGCACTCTGATAAATATTGTCTCATTGATCTTCACAATAAACTAAGTGGTAGGTGCTATTATTATCCCCATTTTGCTGTTTAGGAAACTGAGGCAAATAGAGATTAAGTAAATTGCCCAGGGTCACATAGCTAGTAAGTGACTGAGGTTGATTTGAACTCAGGTTTTCCAGACTCTAGGCCAGAGCCCTATACGTTATGTTCTCAGCTGCTTCCTCAGACTCAATGCTACTTGTTATTTGGACTCTGCATTAAGGAAAATAAACTTGGGGCTCTTTGACAGGTAAACTCTCCTTTCTCTGACTAGAAGGCTAGATTTAAGCACCTTTGGACTTGGAGTTGCTATGAATACAGTCTCAGGAAATTTTCTAGAATTATGAGGTTTGAGAACTCCTATTGTGCAGGCCATATGAATGAGCACATGCCTCATGTGCTTCTCCAAAAGAGAAGTCTGTCTCTACCATCTGCTGCTCTCTCAAGATCTCTCTGGAAGAAAAGAAGCTTAAAAGAACTGAGAGAGTCTATCAATTTGACTGTAATGGCCATCACAGAGGGAAGATATTATCTATTCAAAAATCCAAATAAAAAAAGTGATATTTGGGGAACAGCTCACACCAGCAAAGCCTACCATTCCAAATGGATTCGTTCACCTTGGAGGACAATCTTAGTCACTAAGACTAAATCAAATGTCTTTAGTGTTCTCTAATGGGCATACCTGCCCCTTCAAGTCAGGTCCAGTCAAAAGGCATTTGTTAAGAGCCTACTGTGTGCCAGGAGCCCAGCGAATGCAAACAAAGGCAGTGGAGAGGCACTGCTGTCCAAGAATTCACAGTCTAGCAGGGGAGAAAACATTCCAACAACTAGCTATGTGCAAACAAAATATATGTAGGCTATGTTTTTGAAAATGCTCAACACAGCCTCAATGACCTATAAGCTGATCTATAGCCCGTGTGTCACCAGCAGACAGATTATGGTCATGGAACTATTTCAATTAGGAAACCAGTTAATAGCTGCATGACCATAGCACAGAGTCCAGAATATAATAGGGACTTAATAAATACTTATTGATTGAAGGAATGAATGAGTGAATACATTTATGAGGTTAGTATCAGAGAATCCTAGAATCTTTGTCATTAGGAGCATTATGTGGTAAAAAGATTGCTGGATTTGGGGTCAGAGAAGTGGTGAAAATTCTAACTATGTGACCTTGGACAAGTCATTTAGATTCCATGGGTCTCCATTTTCTTATCCATAAAATAAGGGAGTTGGACTAGATGACCCTTAAGGTCTCCTTAAGTTTTAGATCCATGGTCAGGGTAGTTAGATGGCACAGTGGACAGAGCAGTGAGCCTGGAGTCAAGAAAACTCATCTTCCTGATGATGGGGTCCTTGGGAGAATGTGTTTGGACTCCAATTCTAAAATCACATTTCTCTTTAAAAGTCACATTTCTCCCTAGCCTCAAAATACTATCCCAGGCAGTTTCTCCCTAGCCCAAGGACACAGCCTATCCCTGCAAAAAATGTTATCTCCTTTCCTGCTATAGTAACCAGATGCACCTATAGAATTTATTAGTCTGAACCAGCTGCATACTGGCTGATCTGACTGTGCACTGGGTCATAACGACCTTTACTACTTACTAACCAATCATATGTATCCTAGACTTAGACATATGTATACTCTCTTACATTTATCTTGTCTAACAAGTCATTGATGAGAGAAACCTGGGTATTTCTCAGTCAACCCTGACCGTTGGTTGACTTAGTGATGTTTCAGGTCTAAAACTGCACCTCCAGGTAGCCCCCTCTTGGGCTATTTCCTGATGAACTCTGGGTAAAATATCTGCGCAGTAGATACCAAAAGTGAATGTTCCTTTAAGAACTAACCACTTCTTAATCACTCCCTAATTCCACCCTAAAACACCTAGTTAGCATATTTGGCACTATTTCCTATAGAAGGTCCTATATAAACTTTACCTGTACCCTTCTAAGGTTGCAGGTTCCCTAAGAACTCTTGCCTGCTGAAAAGCATAATAAATCTTTACCTTGACCTCAACAATGCTTGAGTCCACAAATTCCTTCCAGGAGACCTGCCCCTGGTACTCTGGTTTTTGTGGGGGTCCCACCCCCTTCCAGCCCTCATCACTGAGTTCAGATCCAGCCTCAGACACTCACAAACTGTGTGACCCTGGGCAAGTCACTCTACCTTGTTTGCCTTGGTTTCCTAATCCGTAAAATGAGCTGGAGAAGGAAATGGCAAACCACTCCAGTATCTTTGCCAAGAAAACCCCAAATGGGGTCGTGAAGAATCATACACGACTAAAAAACGACTGGGCAACAGCACCCTCTGAATGCATGAAATACAAACCATCCAATGGCTATACAAGATTCCCCCTCTATGGTATCCCCACCAATTGGTCATCCAGTTTTTTCTTGGATTTCTCTAGTGGAAGGGAACTCATTGCTCCTAAAGTAGCTCATTTTGCTTTGAGACAGCTTTATTTGTAGGCAGGTTTTTCTTGCATGGAGCTTCAATTTACCTCACTGAATCTTCCATGCATTGCTTCCAGTTCTTCCTGAGACTGAGCCAAACAATTCCAATTCCACTACCATTTAACAACCCTTCATATCTTGAGAATGGCTATTATCCTTCAATCCTTCCCTGATGCAATAATGATCTTCACCAAGTCTCCTCTCCATGAGGCTCAACATGCTCAGTTCCTCAAATAACCCATGCTTGGCATGATTTTGAGGTTCTTCACCCTCCTGGTTGATCTGGTATGATAGAGTAGTATAACAAACAGAAACCATACTGACTCTGGATTCAGAGGGCAAAGCTTCACACCTGGCACTCTGTTTGATTTTGGGGAGGTCAGTTAACCTCCTAGACTTCAGTTTCCTCATCTGTAAAATGAGGGAGTTGGATTAAATAATCTCTGTGGTCCTTTTCAGTTCTCCATTGATGATCTTCTTATAGTTTGTCAATTTCTTTATTGAAATATAGTGCCCAGAATCCGAACTCCAAATGTGGTCTGGCCATGAAAGAATATTAAGGGATTATCAATCTCTTCCTTCTAGACATCATGTGTCTCTTATTACAGCTCTGAAACATATTGGTCTTCTTGGCTGGTGATTCATATTAAATTTGCATTTCACCCAGAAGTCCCCGAGTAATTCTGTGGACATTTGTATTTGGGTGATTCAATTCCCTATCAGTATCTATGATTCCACATAGCTCACCAATTTTCCCAAGGGACAAAGAAATTTTAGACTGTTGAATTATGTCACATAGGAAATAAGTGAAGAGGAAAGGAAACAGCTCTGAAAAGAAAATTCAAATCTATGGCAAAAACAATTTCTACCATTAAGGACTATTAAAAAAATCAATAGTATCACACTTCATATGCTAATATGGTCCTTGTAGTGAGGAAGCAAGGAAGCTAGACTCTGTAAAGTGAAGTGGGTTGGGGGAAGGGGCAAATACAAGAGATTTATGAATAAGAGTGAGTAGAAATACTATTTAAAATTATTCTTGAATGAAATGACAGTACATATGGAAAAAATATTTTCTGGCTATTTTCCCCCTCATTTTTGTGGTTCAAAACAATTGATCAACTACTCAATGAGCATTTTAAAAAGCCTTCTGTGTAACTGGTGTTGTGCTAGGTGAGGAAGATACAAAGCCAAAAATGAAATTTGTTGTGAAAGAGTTTGTAAAACCACCTGGACATTGTATCTCCCTATAGATTCCAGAGAATAAGAGAATCATAGAATTTTAGAGATGAAAGGAACTATCTCATTCAACTCTGCACCCAAGGCATCCCCAGTCCACCCCAATACAATTCATCAAATATTTGTTACTGGCCAATTATGGGCCAATAACTATGTAAGGCACTGGGGAATACATACATACATACATATATACATACACACACACACATATATATGTGTGTGTCTATATGCATATATGTATGTATATGCATGCATGTATATGTATACATATGGAAATGTGTGTATGCATGTACGTATGTATTAGGTAGCCAATGAGCTATTCATCACAAGGAGTTTAATGCCAGAAATTGCTAAAGTTTAAGATTCAAATAGTCTACTCTAGACATCCCCCAAATCTGTGACGATCACATCTTTTATATCTGATGTTGCTCTCCAGCAGCTGAATTCCTTAGGTCCCAGGAGAAGCCATATAGAGACGCTGGGCTGTTGGATTTGGCATCTTTCACAAAGCTTGGCAGAAGATCAAAGAGAGGGCACGATAGAGCAGGAAAGGACTTAAGAAAGTGTCTTGGCTGCTGTTGTTACTGCCTTCATAGTCTGAAAACTTAATGGTACATGTAGAGAAGGGGCACACATTATAAGATCATATATAAATGACACTAGAATTTTTAACAGAATTTTTAACGTGCATTGGTTTTAAAAAAGCCACAACTTTATTTGCTGTGACCAAGTGGTTTTTCTTTTAGTTTTCCAATCCTTTATCATTTTAAGATGCAGGAGAAAATTGCATTTTTCTTCTCAAGTGGATGCTTTGTACACATGTGGTACTATAAATAATTTTTTTTTAAAAATTAGCAGAAATAGACAAGGCAATTATGAACCTGGAATGTTGAGTGCCAATATTTTCATGCTTATTATCCTGGGAAGGATTTTCCAAATGCAGAAACTTACTAGAGGCAACTCCATACTAGAGACCATGGAAGAAACCCAAATCTGAGAACACTTGAGATATCCTGGCATTCATCTATAGGAAAATTGACTGGTGAGGGCCATTGAATCTCCATTGCTTGAAATCACTTCAAACAAAATGGTTACAGATATGGGATGTCTGCCAGGAAGGGGAGAATGGGCTTAACGACCTTTGGGGGCCCCATCTAACCCATTATTTCTATATTAACATCTCTTGGTCACCCTTCCTAGCTATGTGACAGTGAGTGAGTTATCTGACCTCTCTGGGCTGAGTTTCCTCATTTGGAAAACAAGGAAATGGATCTAAAATCCCATTCACATCTAAAGTCCTTGATTACTATGTCTGAGACTGAATGGGGAGGGCCTGCTACTTACTAGTGTAATCCTTGGCTAGCTACTTGCTTCTATAGGCCTATGTTTTCTTATGTAGAAAAAGGAGTTCAGGCTAGATAACCTCTCTGTGTATAATCTAAATCTTAGGGTTCAAAATCCTAACTCATAATTATTGGTTGCTTAACATTGAACTAATCATCTCTCTGAGCCTCAGTTTCCCCATTTGTAAAATGAAAAGGTTGGATTAGATGTCCTGTGAGATCTCTAGATCTGGATCCTTGGACTAGAGAGATGGCTTGAAAAGATGATGAACATAAATCAGTAATTCAGACCATTTCCCTTATGTAGTATATGATGCAAAAAATCTTTTTCCTTTTGAATTCTATAGTGAGAAAAAAAGAACCATATTAAACAGCAGAAATATACAAAGGCTTTTTTTCTTCCTTCCTTCTCTTCTTTCTTTTTTTGGCAAGCTACATTCTCTTTTATCTTTATACATAGAAGCTTTTAAGACATTAAAGGCCTTTCCCTTTAGGTTTGCCCTGTAGACAGCCCAGAAATTAAACTTTTCAAAGTCAGTATTTTGGCCTCCCACCTGATTTGATTTAGTGAGACTGATTTAGAAGATCCATGTCCAGTCTGGCAGCAGCAAGTGTTTTTCTCTGTGTATTAAATATAAAGGTTTGTGTTTTTTGTTTTTGTTTTTGTCTGGAAAAGATAAAATTCGGACACGATATGTTTATGTTGCCTTCCCTTGACCGTGTACCTTTACTGATTTGTGGATCATAATGAATTCAGGAGAGAGAGACCATTTTCTTTGGTTGCCTTTGATCTTTTTCTAAGCCATGTGGAACCTGAAACTGGAAACTATTTGTCTCCAGGCAAAAATAATTGTCTCTTGGTCCACATGTCACTATTTCTGCACAGTCATTGTAGGTTTCTCCCAGGCATTGAGCTTTGGGGCATCCAGGAGCCCAATTCTGAGCTCAGAGAATGTCCTATTGAATGAAATGACTATGCATTGGAACTCATGTCTCTGAAACAGTCTGGACAAAAGCTTCTTTGTCACCTTGTCTGTGATTTATGGTATTGATTCAGACCTCTGGCAACATCTTGATCTAAGGGTATCGTGGATTCCAGGGTCTTGACCTTGAAACTGAGAGTTGTTACCATTCTAGAATGCATTTACATCCTTGATTTCTGGAGCTGGTGTTCAAGGGTCAAATAGAATCAACTGATCAATTAGTTAAACATTTATTAAAAATTTACAACGTACTAGGCACTGTGTTAAATGGTGGAGGTAGAAAATGTTGTTTTTTTTTTAAATATTCTTTGCTCTCAAAGAGATTACATTCTATTAGAAACAAAAGAGCCTGAGAAGATGCTCAACTGTCAAGTCATTGTGACTACAGGAATTTAATCAATCAACAAGCATTTATTAAGTACCTACTGTGTCCCCATGCCAAGTGCTGGTGGAGATTCAAAGATAGGCCAATAAAAAGCCCCTCCCCTGAATCAAAGAGCTCACCTTCTAATGGAATTTCTTTGGAGCAGTCCCAAACAGGAGTCAAAATGGAGCACTTCCAAAGGGTAGGAAATTGTATCAAATCTCACCACCTACTTGCTGACTTCTGCAGGATTTAACCATCCTTGGATGACTTTCCTTTGGTATACATGGCCTCATATAGGTTCTTCTCCCTAACACTCATAAAATCTTAGAGTTGGAAGGGACCACAAAGGTTCTCAGAGGATAGAGCACTGGCCCTGGAGTCAGGGAGACCTGAGTTCAAATCTAGCCATTGACACTTATTAGCTGTGGGACCCTGGGAAAATCATTTAACCTCTGTTACCTCACTTTACTTTAAAGTAGGGATAATTGTGGCATTGACCTCCCTGGATTGTTGTAAGGATCAAATGAAATAATACTTGTAAAATGTCTGGCACGTAGTAGGCCCTATGTACTTCTTCTCTTCTCTTCCCCCCCCCAATCCAGGCCTTACCTCCTGAATAATATCCATTACAACATATAGGATAAATGCCAACCCACCCTTTGCTCATTACCGAGTTAAGTAGCTCATTTCACTTGGTGAGAGCTCTAAATGTTGGGTCATGACTCACGTAAAGCCCAAATCTGCCCTTGTTACTTCCACTCAATATTCTTAGCTCTGTTTTCTGTTTTCAAGCACAATACTCAAAGACAACTACCCTGAGCACCCTAAATTTTTTTCTCCTGTTGGCTGAAAATCTCAATAGTCCATATATAAATTAATTAATTAAAATATGTTAGGTGTGTGTATGTGTGTGTAAATATACACACACCTATGTAAATAGAGGACATAACAACTCACACTTGTATATTAATTTAAGGTCAACAAAGTCACTTGGCCAAGATCTAGAGTTCTATATTGCCCCTCCCCCAAGGCTCAGCTGTACTCAATGGTCTCTTCTTCTCCACATTTTCCATTTAAGAGACTATCATCACATTCTAGGCTAGACATAATGAAGGCCTGAAGTAGAATGTTGGCAGTGTGAACAGGGATGGGGAAAGAGAACAAATCTGAGATATATTGGAGAAGACAGCACATGGCAACTGACTGGATGTAGCAAGGAAGGAAAATAAAGAAGATAATCAGATATATTTGGGGTATAGTAGAATGAGGACTGGATTTGGAAGCTGGGGACTTGGGTTGGAATTTTGGTTCTGGTATTACTTTGAGCATGCCATTTTATCTCTATTTTCTGTCTTAAAGTAAGGGAGTTGGATTGGATGATTTCTAGTTATTTCTAGCTCAAAATTGCTATGATCCCAAAATTTTAAGCTATTAACCAAAATAAGGAGGATGGAATGATAGGCAGCCTTAGAGAACTCAATTTTCAACATGTTGTGTTTTAAGTTCTGGAGGAAATCCAAGTGGAGATGTCCATCAGGCAGGTAGAGATGAGCTATTGAAGCTCCCTCAGGAGAAGGATTAGGCTGGACATAAAATCCAGGAATCCTTTGGCATAGAGATGTCAACTAAAGCCATGGGGTTAAATGAGATTGCCAATCAGTTTTCAAAAGAAAAACCCCTCACCATTAATAACCATATGAAAGCCTGTTCCAAATCACTAATAATAAGAAAAACTGAGATCAATGAAAATCTGAGCTTTTATTTCATATCTAGGAAATTGGCAAAAATGACAAAAGAGGGGAATAGTCAAGGCTGTAGGGATTGTGGCAAGACTGGCACAAGTAATACCCTACTGGGGAAGCTGTTAATTGGTTCATCCATTCTGCAGAGCATTTATAATTATGCTAAGAAAGTCACTATGATAACCCTAACCTTTGATCAAGACATCCCATTGGTACATATATGTCCCAAAGAGTTCAACAACAGAAAAAAATACGTAAAAATACTGATTGGAGCCCTTTTTTTGCAAGAGAAAAGAACTAAGAACAACATAGATAGTCAACAAATGGGGAATATAATGGGATGTTACTTCACTGTTAAAAAACACAAATATGAAGGAAACAGAGAAGTCTAGGAGAATTTATATGAACTGATGCAAAGTGAATCAAGCAGAAACAAGAAATCAATGTACATAAAGCATAGAACAACAAAATAGAAACTGAACACCATGTAACTGTAATGACCTCACTTTGCCCCAAAGAGATATGGGTATCTGTACCTCCATCCTTACTTTGCAGATGTGGGTCCCTATGGGTGTGGAACATCACATAAACTTTGAGAAATATACTAGTTTTGCTGGCCTGTTTCCCCCCATCTGTTTCTTTTTTATTCCTTGTTATAAGAGATGATCCTCTGAGTATGGGAGACAGGGAGAGTGGGGGCATGTTTGGAAAGATAAGTTATTAAAAAAAAAAAACAATAAAAATTTTAAATGGACTACCAGTGGTTTCCCCAAACTCATTCTGCCCTCTTCTTCTCCTGGGTATTTGCAGTCTGTCTCCCATTCCTGGAACTGACCACATCGCTGCTCGTTGGAATTCTTCTCTTCCATCCCCTTTATCTCTTTTCCATCTTACTCCCTCAAGCTGGGAAGTGATGTATCTCTGCCCAAATTTTCCTGGAGGATTTTGTCTAAATGTCTCCTTGGTGTCTATTTCTCCTTTGTACTACAAGGATTTGTTGACATGCTTTATTTTACCTACATTAACACCCCCATTGTAAACCCCTCAGGAATAGTTTTTTGTCTTTCTATCTGCCTAGCACAGCGCCTTGAACACAGTAAGCCCTTAATAAATACTTGTTGAATTGCGTCCTCTCAAACCATCATAGCTACTGAAATTTCTCAGGTTCTTTGAATATGTTGCTCATTTGGTGAGCAGATGTGGAGAGGGAATTCAGGGTGTATCTGCATACCTAAGGCATATGCAAAGAGCAACTGTCTGCCAGTTAAGCTCTAGCCTAAGAAAAACCATGTTGTAATACCAAGGGTCCTGCACCAGGAGTTGGGAAATGCTACCTCTTCAAGGTTTATGTGACTGTAGACAAGAAAGGGAACTTCTCTGGGCCCGTTTCCTTCTCTGTACAATGAGCAGGTTCAACTAGCTGCTCCCCTCTCCCTCTAAATAAATGGTCTGATGACTATTTGACACATTTTTGTTTTGTGCACAACACTGTCCTGGGTACTTTAGGAGACACAAGAGAAACAGTACTGTCATTAGGACTATTGTTATTCAGTCATTTTAGCTGTATGCAAATCTTTGTTACCACTTTTGGGGTTTTCTCAGCAAAGATACCGGAGCGGTTTTCAATTTCCTTCTCCTGCTCATTTTACAGGTGCAGAGGCAAACAGGGTTAAAGTGACTTGTCCAAGGTCACACAGCTGGTAAGCATCTGAGGTTATATTTGACCTCCGGAAGATGAGTCTTCCTCACTCCAGGCCCAGCACTGTATTCACAGTGTAGCTGCCCCTACTATGACTACTAATAAACGTTTATTCAATATCTACTATATTTCAGGAACTATTTAAGGGACCAAAGATATAAAGAACTGTAGGACATAAACCCTGCCCTGGATTGACTTGCAGTTGATCCCAGAAGATTCAAAAACAACTAAAAGTAGAAGGTAAAACGTGCTAAATGCCAAGTGACTGGTTTATATCATTAAATGCCAATAATCACTTAGAGAAAGTGTCTTGCAAACTTTAACATGTTGTATAAATGTCATTTATTATAATTTATACTCATCTCATTCTTTTATCCTTCTTCCAAAAGGATTAAAATAGAAATGATTCTGGGAAATATTTCTACCCTGCTATTATACCAGTCCATTTAGTGCTCTGCAGGTTATTGAACAAGGGGATAAAATGACTGCTTTTTATTATTGGATAAATATATAGGGAAATAAGCTCATCTTCCACAGAGTCATGGAAAAGCATCCTCCATGCAATTCCAGCAGCAGAAAGGATGACAGAGAGGACATTGCTTAATTCTGCTCCCATGTAGTTTTGATTTCTTCTTGGAAGGCTCTATTTTGAAGATTTCATTTCATGAAACAGAGATTATGGGTATTTGGCTTATCTATTAAAAATACTATTCTTAAGTTCTTGCATGCATCTCATTGTAGGCACCAGTTTGGACTGTGATAATGGTCTGATTCAAGCATAATTTTCTGGTTGAGTTCTTCCAGGTATTCTCGGTCTGTCTCTCTAGTATGGAGATTCACTGCCTATCAGTTCACGAGAGATAGCGAGCTTCTTGTGTGTAATTCTGGCCAACAGGTAATATCTTTCTAGGTATTCAGGAGATACTCAATTTTTTGCAGTCTGTAATGCTGTGTTAATGTGTTTTTTATTGCTTCCATTCACAATCTGCATTGGTTCCTAGATCCAGGCTCCTTAAGGAGACCCTTGTGTAATTTCTGGTGGGAATGACATGGTTTTGAATTGCCATCATCAACTTCTGTTTCCGTAAAGAAATCTGTATGACTCAGTCTTTGTTTCTGACACTTTTTTGTCAACAGAGTTCATGAGAATATCACCCATAGACAGACTTTTTAATTACTCTTCAATCTTAGGCATTTTATAATCTCCATTTGGAGGTAAACAACTTTTGGTTACATTAAACAAATCCATTGGCATGTACCTGTTATCAGCCCTGCCATTGTCATTCCCCTTTTCATTTTAGGTGGGATAGAGTGAATTGTACAGGAGAAACAAGAAGCTCATATGGTAATCATATTATCTTACTTCCCATAGCTTCCCTTTCTATGTTTACCTCAGTTTCTTCACCTGTATAATGGGGATAATAATAGCACTTACCTCTATTGTAAAGCTCAAATAAGATAATTCTAAAGTGCTTAGCATAATATTTGGCACGTAGATGCTATATAAATAGTACTCATCATCATCATCGTTATTATCATTTTCCCTATTTCTTTCAAAGAGACCAAAAAGCTTTCTGGGCAATCTGACCCCCAACTTCTGAATCTTCCTCAACTCCTTATCCTCACTCACCTCTCATAGTCAATTAGTTATCAAATCTTGTCAATTCTCCATCCACAATACCTCTTACATATGTCTCCTTCTTTTTGCTCCCACAGACAGCCTTAATTCCGGTTTCAACTGGACTATTTGTAGTAACCTCCCAATCAACCCTCCTACCTCAAATCCCTTTTACTCCAATCTACTCTACACAGTTCCCGAAGTGCAGATCTGACCACGTCATCTCCCTATGTGATAAACTTCAGCGGATTTCTATTGACTATAAGATTGAATATTATTTTACCTCTACCTTGTCCTTTTTAACAATCTCTACTTTTGTGTAAGTTTTAGAATATACATAATTAATAGTACAGTTGTACATGTGCATAATTTATAAATAATTAAATAATATATATCAGGGTGCATACTTTTTTTTTAAACTGCATGATAAAAGAAGTTTAGAGACCACTGTTCTAAAGAGTCTGGATTCAAATCCAGTCTCTACTGCTAACTACCCATGTGACTTTTGGCATTGGATGTGCTTTCTCTCTCTCTCTCTCTCTCTCTCTCTCTCTCTCTCTCTCTCTCTCTCTCTCTGTCTCCCTCAGCCCTGGTTTTCCCCTCTATAAAATGATGGGATTGGACCAGATGCACTATGGGGTCCTATGGTCCCAGACAACATACTTGTCCTAGTTCTCATAGTGCAACAGGGCCAAAGGAGAGAGTCACTTGCCTTGATCACTTTTATGATCTCCTGCCATAATCCCAAACGAGTTCCTCTGATGAAAGGCCATTGAAATGCTTAGCAAGCAGTAACAGCCAAGCTGAGATGCTTCACATCAGAATCAAAGCAGGGCTCCAAGTCAGCTGCTGACTTCAGCTCACATTTTAAACTTGCCAAAGGAAGTTCTTTTGTTCGGGACCACTTTAAAGAAATGAGGGTAGGGGAGAAGAGGAAGAAAAAAAACCCGACAGACAAAGACAGGTGGACTCAGCCAGGCTCATGTAACTGATGCTTGGAAAGATGGATGTCATCGTCCTTTGCTGGTCACAGGCATCCACATGAAATATAAGGGGCAGAAGAGACTCTCTCATTCCAAAGCCTTGGGAACACAACTGGCAAGTTTATAATCCCACCTGGATTCTGGGTCTACACTTCCAGCTGAGCGGAGAATTTTCCCCTCCTGTTGAAGATTCTGTTGCACTCATCACTACCACTACCCCCCCCCCCCCAAGGCAATTTTCCAGCTCAAAGGCAGGCAGCTTTGTGAAGGTTCAGGCAAAAGGGTCAGAAGACTCCTTGTACATCAATCAACTCCTGAACTACAACATGCCAATGAGTTAAGTAAACATGAATCAGGAACATGTGGATTAAATTTCCCTTGGAATACTCCTGGGGTCCCACTCAGGGATGGGGGGAGTACACATATCCTGCAGATCTCCTGATGCTAGGAATGAAAGATACTGATTCTAGATACTTATTTCAGAGATAATAAACTGATGGGCTTGGAGAGCCACTGGATGGGCTCATTCCCAACAGCTGGCTGACCTTTGCTTCCCATGAGGAGGAGGGAATCTAAGGTCCAACTGGCAGCTTGGAGCCTTTCTGATCCAGATTGAAATTTTCTTTAATGACAGAAGAAAAAGTAGGTTAGAAAGAGCATTAGGGTTACAGAGACCTGAATTCAAGTTCTGGTCCTTTCCTTGACAGATAGATTTGTGATCTCTAGTGAACCACTTGGATTCTCTAAGCCTCAGTTTATTTATCTGTAAGGTGGAAATAATAACACGAACTCCTTGATTTTTGTGAGATTCCATGTGATAAAGGACTAAAAGATGCTCTTTCTGAAAAGTACAATATAGAGGATCTATATGGTATACAAACTAGTACAGGGGAGACTTAAACTACTAATGGAAGTATGCTTCCTTCATAAAAGAAGGAGGGAGGAAAACATTAGGCTTTTTGTCCAATAAGCCTATCACGTATTACATGTGCTATAATCACTTTTCTAGAAATACAAATGTCCCAGAACAACAGGGATGAGAAAGCCACAACCCTGTCTTATACTTGGTCACTGAAAAGGTAGACAAATATGGTAAAACCACTGGAGTCACTTCCTTTGTAGCAACCTTTGATCCTCGAAATACATGGTACAAGTTAGTCATTAAGCACCCACTATGTGCCAGGCACTGTGGTAGGCAATGAGGATGCAAAGAAAGACAAAAGCCAGACCCTGCTTCCAAAGAGGTCACAGTCCAATGGGAAGGACAACATGCAGAAAAAAGATGTATAAATAGGATGCGTATGTATGTATTTATACATGTATGAATATATGTATACATATCTATTGTAAATATTCTATATGTTGTTTGCATATATACACACGCATATAAGTATATATACATCTGTACACATGTATTATGTGTATGTATATGTACACGCATATATATATATGCGTGTACATATACATATATACATACATATCTATTCTAAAATACCATATAATGAAAAACGAAAGAAAATTAACTTCCAATCCCAAAGCCAATGTATGTTTCACCTCTTCCAAGACCACAGCTGAAGTTTTGAGCACCCCATCTCAGGAACCACATAGGTAACATCAAGAGGATTCTGAAGAGAGCAGATTGGAGAGTGAAGCACATTGGGATCCATGTCGTATGAGGCTAGATTGAAAGAAAGAAGGCTATTTTAGCCAAGAGAAGACATAAGTGGGGCATTGTCAAATATTTTAAGGTCATGTTGAGGAGGCTTTGGGCTTGTTCAGGTTGTCCTTAGAAGACAGAAGGATGATCAAATGGTAGAATTTGCATAAAGGCAGATTTAAACTCAACATAAGGATAGAACCAATAAAACAGAATTATCCCAAAACAGAATGGGCCGCCTTAAGAAAGAGCAGCTTTCTTCTTATTGGAGATCTCGAAATAAAAGCCAGATGAGTGAACATGTAACAGTCACATTGCAGTGAAGATTCCTTCAGGGGTTTAGATTGAACTAAATGGACATTGAGGTCTCCTCCAACTTAGAAATGATGCATTTCTATGGCTTTGTGATTTCTATATCTACTTGGGCCATGTGAAAACAACATAGGATCAAATTGTGAGAATGAGAAAGAGGTAAAATCCTATCAGCATTCCTACGGGACCTTGAAGTGATTGGAATGAAATCCTGTTTCCAGCCATCCTTATCAAAACCCAAACAAAGAAATAGACAACAAGAAAACCATAAAACTTATAGGAAAATGGGAAACACAAATTATGAACTATTGTGGGCATCAGTGGAGTAGAAGGGAAAACTATTGTAAGATCCCAGTTTTCAATGAGAATTCTATAGGACTCCTTTTCTATTCAGTTACAAGATTGAGGGAAATGGGGGAAAAGTAAAGTTTCTGGGTGGCATTGGGGGCCCTTACAGAAGGCTGGAGGCAGAAGATAAATTTTCCTGGAATTTGTAAACAGATGATGTAACATCCAGAGAAGAATCTCTCACAATTGCCAGATTGTTCAGAAAGTGTTAAAATGGTTCATTCATTTTCAGCCACGCAACCAAGTTGAAAACCTACTTTTTCTGGTCTGTAGTTGATGGATGTCCATTACTTATATCAGGCTAATGGCACCTTATTTCCCAACAGTAGCAAGTAATGAGTGCATATTGTTTTGCTGAAAGGTTTGCTTCTCTGCTTACTCCAAAAGCACCCCCAAGGAAACAAGGCTCCTGTATTGGTGTTTTGCAGCAAACCTCATTCCTTTCATGGCTTTCTGTAAAAGAATTTGATACAGGCATAGAAGGTAACCTCAGTGAGTAAATGAAATATTGATCCATGCTACTCTGGCCTTCCCTTCACCTTGTCCCAGGGCTGTGAGTTACTGACTTTTCCGTTTGGGCAGTAATAGGAATTATTACAACAGGCCTGTGCGAGTAATTACTTGGCATGGCAAAAAGGAGGGTCCATCATATATTTCTGTAGAGACGTTAGTTTCCATCAGCCCAGCAGTCTGCTTTTTCGGCCCTGTCTTTCCGAGTCTTGATTCAATTCTTTTAACCATCATTAATCAAACTCCTTGTCAGCAGAAGTTTATCAAAAGTATTAAGTGAGCAAGGTTGCCTGGCCTCCTTAAAAAAAAATCAGCCCAACACAGGGTAGTAAATTTCAAAATATGGAAGGTTGGCTTGGTGATATATATGAGTGTCTCTTCAGCTGGAATGAGCAGTTTGTTTTAGTGATAGATATTGTGGTTTGAGCCGTGATAGAATTCTTCTCGAGTTTATATGTCGTGGGCTATCGTTTATGAGAGACCATGTGTTTCTAAATGGTGAAGGTCATGGCTGATGGCAAAGGTAAAAGCAGTGGTGATTCATTAAAAATAGTTAATAGGGCTTGCAGCTGACAGCGATATATAGCAACATGGTTTTTGTCAGCCCACCAGCACCTAGCTGGAGCCATGTTTCTTCAAGTCCTGCTTGCCACCTTCAACTGCCGGATAAGCTTGAGGATACACCGGCAAGACTCTACTTCTGGAAAATAACAGACTTGGGAAAGTGTTTCAGAACATAGAACATTTCATAGAAAACAGTTTCGTTAGCTTCGCTGAAGTTCCTCCCCTCCTTGTTAGTCCACTAGTAATTTAGTGTCGCTAATATTTAAATGTAGATCTTTGATGGAGGCCACCTAATTATAGATCGCTAGGGGCCAGGAGTGACAGAATCGTCAGCTCTCCACTTTCAGACCACATTCCCTAATGCATCTTCTGTTGTCTAAGAAATGTTTGGCTTCTTCCAATATCTGGACCTTCACATAATGTTTGTACTTTCTGTAAACCTGCCTGGGTTGATTTGGTGCCTCTTTCAGTATTGGGTTTTGTGAGCTGATTAAGATCAATATGTTTTGATGATCCATTTAAGAAATGTAAATTAGAGAAGGTATGTATGTCCTGGATGTAGCCCTTGGGCTATCTCCAAATGACCACATATAGATTTTCTATACATTATTTCTAACAGAGAGGGTGGAAAAATAAAGTTGCTGGGGGTGGTTGTTTCTTTACTTGTAATAGTCAATGAGAAATGATACAGCGGTGAGTAGTGATCCTGGGAGGTGACATATATTTTCATTAGTTACCACTCTTCCTTAGAATTCTTTTCTAAGGAAATAAGCATCTGAGATGACTAGACTGTGTAGTCTATGGAGTTATATCTGCTAAACAAATAATGATGTTACAGTACTTGATACAATTTTACCAGTGTAAAAACATGGTGAGGCCCAGTGCCCATAGTAACCGGTTTTGACATGGGCACATAATGCAGAAATGATCTGTAAAAACAAGGAGAACTAACAGACAGATGAATTTCTTTCCATCTCCTTTTTCCTTCCTTTTCTTTCTCTTCCTTTCCACTTAAATTACATCATTTACAGCTCTCTATTTCATGATTTTCTTCACCTCTGGAAAGTACCACTGGAATGCATGAGCTGGCTGTTGGTTATCCTTCAAGATAAAGTGATAAAGATGCCCAGTATATTGGATCAACTGAACTATGTTCAGTTCATGGGAAGACTTAGACAAGGATGGGGAGGTATGGTTGGGTTGAGCTCTGCATTTTTAGAGAGTGTATCCACACTGATAAAATTATAGAGATTCACATGGGTATATTTTCCATTCTTAATAAATACTTAAGTAATAATATGCTAGTGCAACCAAAAGACTGTGATTCTTGTCAGTGATACAAACTGAGTAGATAAATCCTAAGGAGTTGCTTGATGCACGTAGAGGTTATGTTACTCACACAGAGTTAATTAGGTGTTAGATGAGGGATTTGAACTCATTTCTTCCTGACTCTGTTCCCTCTTCCCTAGCTACTTCTGCACATGGTCTCTGATAAGCCATTGGGTACCATTCCTCTAATTCCTATTATAGGATGCTGTTGATGAGGGGAGTTTAGAAGCATTACATAATAGGAATTAGAAGGATGGTAGCTAAAAGTCTAACTACAATAGGAAAACAAAGAACTAGAAAAGATGAATGATAGGAAGAAAGGGAAAAATGGAAAGGAAAAAACCCTACAATTAACTAATCTGTGAATCATCCCATTTCCTCATATAAACTCGTTTTGTACTGAACCTCTATTGCTGAGTTTACCATCATGGGCAGTTCTCCCCAGGTCTTTCTGTTTAATTGAGTACTGATGCTGATGAGAGAAAGGCAGTCTCATAGACAGATCTCATTTCTCTCCATTATGTGAAAAAAGTACAACTGCTCCCCCAGCTCAGAGAAGGATTGGTGGTGTGCATACTAGAGTCCCCAGCCCAAAATCGAGTCCTTTTACATGATGACAATTTAGTTCTTTGGTAGTGTTCATTACCATGAAACTGCCTGGGACTGAAATGCTCCTTCAATTGAGAAGTGCTCTGTCACCCAACAGAACAATATTACAAATTAGCATGTTTATGGAGAAAGCACTCAGCTCCAAATAAGCCAGAGAGATGAGGTTTGCTGTGCTTAATTCCAAGCTTACATTTTGATGCGGGCACAGAGATGTTATTCTGACATCGTCATCCTAAAGAAGATGTTCCTGGTGGTTACAAATTGACTTTTTATGGAGAAATGAAGACTATTTCTAACCTATTGCACTGATATTATATTTTGTTAATATTTTATGAACAAAAAGTCCTCCCATTAGGAGTGGCAAATTGCTTTATAATTATAATATTTCAAAGAACAGACTGTCTGCTTCCTTTTATGGAGAAAGCACCA
Source organism: Notamacropus eugenii (assembly GCF_028372415.1). Taxonomy (NCBI): domain Eukaryota; kingdom Metazoa; phylum Chordata; class Mammalia; order Diprotodontia; family Macropodidae; genus Notamacropus; species Notamacropus eugenii. Next base: position 20,590,257 of record NC_092877.1, on the reverse strand, counting down.
AACACAATTGTCTCCCTATCCAGCCCCTTCTCAGTGTGCTTGTGGCTCAGTGGTGCTCACCCTTTCCAAATATTAGTTCAATTTAAAAAGAAAATCGTGGTTCCTCTTCTGGATGGCTTATGGTTAATAAAATATTTAAATACACATGCTCATTAGAGTGAGTCTGGAAAGCATTGGGGATTGGAAACCGACTAAAGAGAGCCTCCCTTCTCCCTCCCTTCTCCCTCCCTTCTCCCTCCCTTCTCCCTCCCTTCTCCCTCCCTTCTCCCTCCCTTCTCCCTCCCTTCTCCCTCCCTTCTCCCTCCCTTCTCCTTCTTCAAGTCACTGGTTTGACTCCACCCCAAATTGGCAATGACCCAAAGGTCATTCCAGTGTGACGGCTCCTTGGGGATCGTGATGGAATAAAAGGGAAGTCTCAGTTCAGTTCAAGGCAGAAGCCAACCTCACAACAGTTAGTGTTTGCCATTATGGGAAAAAAAAAAAGATTCAGTGGATTCTGGAGACTGGCCTAATGTCTCACGTTCAGGGAAACATTTTTTTTAGATGATGTTGTGTGCTAGATATAGTTACAGATAAGAAAATCATGGAATCTCCTTCTACATGAAGAGCCCTATGCTAGGTATCATGGAACCTCGCCCCTCCCCCTAGCATAATTCAACTCAATTTAATATTTATTAAGCATTTATTATCCAAGAGACAGTTTTAGGTATTGAAGATATAAAGACCTCCACCCCCAAAAAAGTGTCCTCCAGAAACTTATATTCTACTAGGGGAAGACACTTTTATCTCTCCCAGATTACTTACAATCTAGTGAGAAAGAAGTGAAGTATTTGTGAAGTATTAATATTATTAATGAATTATTGTTATTGATAATAGGTAGCATTTACATAACTCTTTGAGCTTTGCAAAACATTTTACATATATTACCTCATTTAGGGAAGAAGGCAACATTATATGGGTAATAGGACGTGACCATTTGCCACTTTGGGGTAATTTCTGGTAACAGCTTTGCCCTTTCATCTCCTATATTTCTAGTGTTATCTTGTGGCTTCTCTAAACCTCACAGCTTCACTACAGACATGGGGTAAGGGAGAGGGAACAGGAGATGGAAAGGGGGGAACAACGCAGCAAAAAGACTCAGCAAGGAGAGGATGACTTCTGTGCTTCATCACTACTCAGATCTGACTTCTGCAATTCCCAGGTTGAAACAAAACACTTCTGTTTAGTTGGCCATTATTCTTCCTGTGTTACCATCTGCTTTCCACTGTTATCACTATTTCTCAGTCATGGAACCCTAAGACAGGCAAGAGATGGATGGAAGCAAGTCACCATAAATCTTCTAAAAGTGAAAACCAGGGATCTCTGTTTAGAAGGGCAAGTTGAGCAGGATGGCACACCTGCTTGAGAGGCCCTTGTGTGGGCTAACTGGGGCAGGATTGTACGCCTGATGGGTAACACAACTGGAAACATGTTGAATGGCCCCAGGGATTGGTGGCCTGGATGGTCTCATTTGAAAAGAGCAGCAACATGTTGCAAAAAAACACAAACAAACAAACAAAAATGTTCCAGGGCTTTCAAGTCTTGAAAAGGATGAATGAGTATTGTGGAGAGAGCAAAAAGTTTGTGTCATAGTTTAAAAAGTGCAGACCTGGGAACCCTTCTAGAATAGGTAAGAAGAAAAATCTCACTCCAATAAGTCTTTGATTACTGGTCAGTGGAAAAGGTCCTGGCTACGGAGTTAGATGACCTTAGGTTCAAATTGCCCCTATAACAATTGCTGCCTGTGTTGCCTTGGGTAAATTATTTAACTTCCTTAGTCTTCTGTTGGATTTGCTATAAAAGGAGGGAATTAGGACTAGTATGTGGTCCTTTCTAGCTTGAGATCTATAAGCCTATGTTGGAGAAATCTCAGCAGCAGCAAGAACCAATTAATTAGAGGAGTTTTTGGAAGCCAGAACTAAGACACAAAACTATAATGTGGAAGAGTAAATCTGGGTCTTACTCTTCATTGGTATTGCCAGTCCTATGGACTGTCTAGGGCTGAGGGAAGAGGACTGACTGTTTTGACACACCAACTTCTTCTCCATTTGGTAAGGAAGCACCCAGCTCTGGGATGGGGAACTAGAAGTTTGGGGTGACTATATAGGTCCCTTTGGAAGCTGTGACTCACCAAAGGAAAGCAAATCTTGACTCTCTATGAACTCTGGTATAAAAATGCTCTACTGTAGCTGCTGTATGTAATATATTTATTCTTTGTTCCATGCCTTATTGGCTTGATGTTTGCAAGGGTACTGAGGACACAAAGAGAAGTTGGAAATGAGCCAGGTTATTATTTACCTAGAAACAGAATCTGGGTTAGGGGTAGGAACTAGTCCATTAGTCAGTCAATCAACACATATTTTTAAACATTTGCTATGATCCAGGCACTATGCTAAGTGCCAGGGATGCAAAGAAAGGCAAAAACACAGTCCTTGTTCTTAAGTGGCTTGCATTTTAATAGGAAAAGGTACATACAAACATTGTGGATACAAAATACATACAGGGTATCCTAAAGTCTTAGTGAAGTTTTAAGCTATTAAAACTTACAGCAATTTAATTCAAAAACCATTTATTATGCCCCTACTTTGTGCAAGGCACAGTGCCAGGTATTGGCAATGCAAAGATCTCTAGGTTTGCTTTTTTTCCAAATTCCTAGTTTTAAGCAATCAAAGCTTAAAACTTCACCAAAACTTTTGGGATGCCCTGTACAATGTAAATGGAAGATAATCTCAAATGATAGGCACCGGCCATGGGTAGATGAGAAGGGAAGAAAGCAAGCAGGCAGAGATGAAGATGGAATACATACCAGGCATAGACCACAGCCAGTGAGAAACACACAGCTTGGAAAGTTATATGGAGATCATAGAAAATATCCTTAATTGTTGATAAGCTTCCAAGATCAAACATGGACTCCTGTCAGTCTGGAGTTCTAAGTAACATGATCATGTTTAGAGATGGAAAGACCATAGAACTTATCTGTTCTGCAGATGAGTAAAATTATGCCCACAGACATGAAATTATTTTCTTGAGATAATGTAGATAGAAGGAGATTGAGTCTAAATTTTGTAATTCCAAATCCAGAGATCTTCTCATTGTACCAGTTCTAGTCTGGATGATGGGCTCAAGTATATACTGCTATAACAAAGCAACAATTATTGAAGAGTAGATAGCCAGGTAAAAAAGTTTTCTCATGATAACTTGTTGGTCATAGCAAACACTCTTGTTCAACAACTCCAAAGACAAATATGCGCATGGGCATTGTGTTTGGGGTTGTTGAACAAGAGTGTTTCCTATGACCAACAAGTTATCTTGACAAAACCCTCTTACCTGGCTATCCCTGGATGAGGTTGAAAGAGGAGAGTATAAAAACTGGCTAGAAGCTTAACATTAAAAAAGCTAAGATCATGGCAACTGTTGTATCAGTTCATGGCAGATAGACGGAGAAGAAATGTAAGTAGTGTCAGATTTTATATTCTTGGGCTCTAAGAACACAGCAGATGATGATTACAGTCATGAAATTAAAAGACATTTGCTCCTTGGAAGGAAAGCCATGGCAAATCTGTACAGTATACTAAAAAGCAGAGCCATCCCCTTGCCAACAAAAGTCTTTTTAGTCTAAGCTATGGTTTTTCCAGTAGTAATGTATGGCTCTGAGAGTTGTACTATAAGAAAAGCTGAATGTCACAAAATTGAAGCTTACAAATTGTGGTGCTAGAGAAGACTTTTGTGGAGTCCCTTGCATAGCTAGGAGATCAAATCAGTCAATACTAAAAAAAATTAACTCAGACTACTCATTGAAAAGGCAAATATTGAAACTGAAGCTTAAATACTTTGGCCACATAATTAGAAGACAGGATGTATTAGAAAAGCCCCCCATATTGGGAAAGATTGGAGGCAAAAGGAAAAGGAGATCACAGAGAATGAGATGGATAGATAGTATCATGGAAGCAATGAACATGAGCTTGAACATTCTTCAGAAGCAGCCAAAGGTGGAAAAACTCTGCAGTCAGTTAAAATAAGACCTAGAGTGGAATGTGGTTCAGATCATGAGCTTCTTATTGCAAAATTCAAATTTAAATTGAAGAAAGTAGGGAAAATCATTAGACCATATAGGTATGGCCTAACTAACATACCTCACGAATATGAAATGGACGTGACGAGTAGATTTAAGGGATTAAATCTGGCAAATGGAATACCTGAAAAACTACAGACAGAGGTCTGCAATATTATACAGGAAGTAGCAACAAAAATCTTCCCAAAGAAAAAGAAGAATAAGAAAGCAAAATGGCTCTCTGATGAGACTTTACAAATAGTTGAGGAAAGAAGGAAAGAGAAAAGGGAAATTATAACAATTGAATGCAGAATCCCAGAGAATAGCACGGAGAGAGAACGTTTTCTTAAATGAGCAATACAAAGAAATAGAAGAAAACAACAGAATGGGAAAGACAAGGGATTTCTTCAAGAAAATTAGAGGTATCAGGTAACATTTCATGCAAAAATGAGCATGATAAAATGCAAAAATGGTAGAGACTTAACAGAAGCAGAAAAAATTTAAGAAGAGGTGACAAGAATATGCTAAAGTACTCTACCAGGAAGATCTGAAGATCATCCATCAATAACCACAATGGTGTGGTTACTGATCTAGAGCCGGATGTCCTGGAGAATGAAATCAAGTGGGCTTTATGAAGCATTGCTAACAATAAGGCTAGTGGACGTAGCAGAATTTTAGCTGAGCTGTGCTGTTAAAATGCTTTACTCAATATGTCACAAAATTTGCAAAATTAGACAATGGCCAGTGAATGGGGAAAGATCAGTTCATGTCCCAGTCCGAAAGAAGGGCAATGCCAAAGAATGCTCAAATTACTGAACATTTCACATGCCAGAAAATTATGATTAAGATTCTATAAACTAGGCTTCAGCAATCTGTGAACCAAGCAGAAGAGTAGGTTGCTTTTTGAAGAAGCAGAGAACTAGAGACCAAATTGCCAACATTTCCTGGATTAGTGGAGAAAACAAGGGAGTTACAGAAAAACATCTACTTCTGCTTTCCTTTGACTGTATGGATCATAAAAAATGTGGCAAGTCCTGTATGTGAGTCAAGAAGCAACAGTTAGAACAAAACATGGAAAAACTGACTGACTGGCTTAAGATTGGGGAAGTAGTACAACAAAGCTGTATAGCATCACTTGATCTGTTTAACTTATATGCAAAGTACATCATGTGAAAGGTCAGGCTAGATGAATCAAAAGCCAGAATTAAAGTTGCTTGGAGAAACATCAACAATCTCAGATATGTAGAGGATACCACTGATGGCAGAAAGTGAAGAATTAAGAAGTCTCTTGATGAGGTTGAAAGAAGAGAGTATGAAAACTGGCTTGAAGTTTAACATCAAGAGAAAACTAAGATCATGGCAACTGGTCCCATCAGTTCCTGCAAAAAGAAGGAGAAGAAATAGATGGAATGTCAAATTTTATATTCTGGGGCTCTAAGAACACTGTAGATGGCGATTATAGCCATGAAATTAAAAGACATTTGCTCCTTGGAAGGAAAGCCATGGCAAATCTGCACAGCATACTAAAAAGCAGTGTCAATACCTTGCCAACAAAGGTCTATTAGTCTAACAGTTTATTAGTGTGCCTTTCTTTCCTCCTTCCCCCCTGGCCCAGCATTTGCCATTTCCGAGAGGTGTGAGGTGGTACCTCTGGGTTGTTTTAATTTTCTTTCTTTAATCAATGATAACTTAGAATATTTTTGTATAATTATAAATAGCTCTGATTTCTTCTTCTGAAAACCGACTGATCACATCTTTTGACCATTTATCAGTTGGGGAATGGCTTTAATTTTTTATAAATTCAACTCAGTTCCCTATAGAGTTGAGAAATGAGACTTTTATCAGAGAATCTTGCTGTAAAAATATTTGATATTACTTCATAGTCTATGGCACCTTTCAGCAAAATGTAGCCTCACTGATCATCTCTTTTAATTGGGTCTATTTTTGCTTTGAGGGCAGTTAAGTGGTATAGTGCATAGAGTACTTGGCTCGGAGTCAAGAAGACACCTTCAGAAGTTCAAATTTGGCTTCAGACACTTACCAGGTATGTGACCCTAGGCAAGTCACTTAATTCTGTTTGCCTCAGTTTCCTCACCTGTAAAATGACCTGGAGAAAATAACGGCAAACCACTCCATCTTTGCCAAGAAAATTCCAAAAGGGATCACTGAGTTGGATACAACTGAAAAATGACTGAGGGGATTTTTACTTTTGCTTTATCTGAGATCATGATTGCTATCCTGGTCTCTTTTACTTTAGCTAAAGCATAATAGATTCTGTGCCAGGCTTTATTCTAACTCTGTGTGTGTCTTTCTGTTTCAAGCGTATTTCTTGTAAAAAACAAATTACGGGATTCTGGTTTCTAAACCATTCTGCTATCTGCTTCCATTTTATGGATGAATTCATCCCACTTACTAACGATGTATTTCCCTTCAGTTTATCCTTCTCTCTTTCTATTTTGTCCCTTCTCAAAAGTCTTTTTTTTTTTTGTTTCTGCCCCCTGGCTTCCTTAATCTTCCCTCTACCTGTGTAAAATTTCTTGAATTTTCCCCTTCTCTCCTCCAACGCTGTCACCCCTCTGTTGCAGGTCTTTATCACCTCTCATCTGAACTGTTGCCACAGCCTACTGTGAGTCTGCCTGCCTCACATCTTTCCCTGTTCCAATGAATTCTCCATCAGCCACTGAAGTGCTTATGCCCAAAGCATTGATCCTATCATGTCACACTCCTATTCAATAAACTCCAGGGGCTCACTCTTACCTTCAAGATCAAATACAAAGTGTTCTGTCATTCAAAGCCCTTCATTCCTAGCTCCCTCCTATCTTTTCAGTCTTCTTACACCTTCCTTCTCAACACTTTCTCTTTTATTCAGTAACACTGGCCTCCTGGATGTTCTGTGCATTTTCTCTGTTTCCCACTCTTGTAATGCTTTCCCTCCTCATCTTCCCCTCCTACCTCCTCTGGCTTCCTTTAAGTCCCAACTAAAATCTCATCTTCTACAGCAAGCCTTTCTCAACTCTTCTTAATATTAGTGCCTTCCAACTTAGTTATTGCCATTTATTCTATACATACCTTGTTCATACATATATGTACAAATAAATGCTCATCATCTCAGTTAGATTGTGTGCTCCTTAAGGGAAGCAACTGTCTTTTGCCTCCTTTGTGTATCCCTGATGCTTAGCATAGTGCCTGGCAAAGAATAGGTGCTTAGGAATTTTTTTTTTTTTTTTTACTGATTCTAATTGGGAAGCTGTAATCCAGATGAGGGGAAGGGTGTTTCCCATAGTCATACAAATAGCAGTAATCAGCGCTGGGATTAGAACACAAGGTCTCTGATTCCATATTCAGTGCTATGTCCAATACGTCATGCTACCTGCCTCAATGTTTATCTTGGAAAACCCACAGTGCAACAGTAATGATGGATTGTTAACCACTCCAAGACTGGAGCCCTCAGGAAATGCTCTATCTGCTTCTTAGGAATCTGTCCTCATGATGGCCCTCCTCTGACCCCCTGGACCCACCTTGGGACTGAGAAATTCCAGGAATCTTGGAAAGAAGCCTCAGAGTAGTGAGTCCCCCATCCTGAGACAGCAGTAGGAAGAGGGCTGAGCTTCCTGGACAAAGGTCTTCTCTGGCTGAACAGAGAACTGATTCTGAACAGAACCCCTGTTCTGAATCATTGAGGAAGTAGTAGTGAAAAGTGCTACAGTTCTCAGGAGTCAGGAGATCTGGGTTCTACCAATCAAGCAAAAGTAAATTTAAAGTGTCTATTATGTGCTAGCACTGTGATAATTGCTAGTGATACAGAGACAAAAATAAAGCAGTCTTTGACCTCAAGGAGATTGCTACCAGAAGTCTATGAGTAGAAATCATATACACATACATGATTACATTTTAAAAATATATAAAGTCTATAGGAGGTGTCTTAAGCTAAACTTTGAAAGAGACAGACTCTCTCCCATTGATTTGAGACCTTTATGTGCCTCAGTCTCTTCATCTGTAAAATGAGGAGATTGGTCTGGATGACTTATAAGGTCACATACAGCTATAAAATTGAATCAAATCTCTAGTCTTGTTTCTGACATATATTGACTGTGTGCTTCTGGGAAAGTCACTTAGTCCTTTAGTGCCCCAAACCTTCTTAACATTATAAGTAGCAGAATAGGTGTTGATCTACACTGGTGGAAGAAATTTCTCATCAGAGGCTTTGGATACCAATGGAATCATAGTTTGAGTCCAAGAAACAAAAACAAACCAACTACAATTTAATGAAGGGGTTGTCCCACTCAAGTGAGCATGAGCATGCTATGCTGATTTGGGGAGGTCATTGTAGGTCCATGAGATGAGTCTTTAAGGGGCAAGTGCCTCATTAATTTCCCATGTCATTGTCATAGTTGACTTATCATTCAATAAGCATTTCCTGAGAATCTGTTAGGCAAGAAGCACAGCATTCATCAACAAGCTTCTATTCATGACCACTGAGTTCAGGGCACTCCACCCTGTTCTACTGCAGAACCAGATCTCTAGTCCTGCCAGAAATTAAGAAGGGTGGTGATCATGTAAAAAGATGGAGCTAAGACAGAGATAGCAAGAAGTAGAGATTTACTGGTAAACTGTTTATTGTTGGAATTTCTGATTTGTCATGACTCTAATGAAGGGAATTGGTATTGAATTTGCAATCAGGGGATGTGGAGTCAAATCCTGAATCTATTACCACCGGTGTGGTCTCAGGCAAATGAATTTACCTCTTCATGCATACTAGTGAGTCATGATGGGTAACTCAGATAAAGGAGCTACATGTAGCTGAAGGTGTCTTCAATGCCTATTCTTATTGAATGAATATCTTTCTAAACATTGAATGACCTAGAAGAGTCTCATTTTCTTCCCATATTAAACCAAAAATACCAAGGTACTGGCCCAAGTCAGGCCCAACCCAGAACACATAGGTAGAATAAGTATTATTATCTCTACTTTACAGATAAAGAAGTTAAGTCCTGCAGAAGTGGTCTATTAGAAAAAATATTGGATCTGGAATTAGAAGACCCAGTTTCAAATTCCAGTCCTGTGACCTTTGTGATCTTGGCCAAGTGATCTCCCTTCTCTGGGTTGAAATTTTTCCTTTCTCTCTAAGATGGGGGAGGTCAGGGGTTGTTACAGATGGCTTCATATATCCCTTCAAGGTTTAAATGTATGCACTTTACCCAGGCTCAAACAGGTGGTAAGTGGCGTGGCTAGTACTTGAACCCAAGTTTCCTGCTTACCAACCCAGAGATCCTTCTACTTCACCATGCTGCCTCCCCTGTATCAGTGGTTCCCAGTAAGAAGAAAAAGCACTGAAATAAAAAAGAAAGGAACTTTGTTAAATTTACAAGGTTCTGTTTACTTGGCAATGAACAGTAGATATGTGAGCTATTATTAAGATGTCTTCATTCTCATTTTGGCACAATTAGGTAGATTTGCTATCTCCCAGGAACACAAGCTCATGATAAAAATACATGTCTTGCCCTGGGAAGGTGGAAAAATTAGTATTTTAGTTAGAGAAAAGGAGTCATAGGATTTAGAAGGGGAAATGATGGAAGAAACCATCTAATCCCGGAATCAGAGAGGCTCAGAATTGGAAGGACCCTCAGGAGTCATTAAGGCCAATTTCTGCTTGGGCTAGAAATTGCTCTGACCTTGTCAAAGGATCATTAAGCCTTTAATTAAAGGCCCCAGTGAAAGGGAACCCAAGATCTTTCAACACATGTAATAACATCTTCCATATCCTTTCTTCCAATACACCCACCAACTCTTTGTTTCTCCAAGCTACGCATCTCCAGTTATTTCATCCCATCCTCATCCAGCAAAGGCTTAAGGCATTTAGTCTTCCTAGTTGTCCTTTTCTAGAGGTTTTCAGGAAGAAACTGAATGATCACTTACATCATTATCCCCCTTTCATATTAGAGAGAGAGAGAAACTGCAACAGAGAGAGGGATTGAGAGAGAGAGAGAGAGAGAGAGAGAGAGAGAGAGAGAGAGAGAGAGAGAGAGAGAGAGAGAAGGAGAAATGACTTGTCTATGATCACAAAGGTCATACAACTGGAATATGAATCCAGGTTATCTAACTCCAAATCCATCACTAATGGACCACTCCTCTGGGGCTCAGTTTCTTTTTCTGTAAAATACTGATAAAAATAATACTCATTCTACCTCTCTGTTCTGATTCAAATCAGTCTCCTGTAAATTTTGGTTCAATATAGGAAGAAAATGAGACATGGATAGTTTATTCAACAGTTGGAAAGATATTCAACAAGAACAGGCATTAAGGATACAACATATGTCATAAATGTTCTTCAAAAACATTTTTGGCTAGAAATTAGTTAAATTTCTAACATGGCTCACAATTTTGAGATTCTGTAATTCTGCAACAGGAGACCATCTCATTCACCAATCAAGTCATCAACAAGCATTTCTCAAGCACCTCTTAGGCTCCAGGGATTGTGATCGGCACTGGAGTTACAACTACAAAGAACAAAACAATCCCTGCTCTCAAGGAACACCAAATATAGTTAGATGGACAACACATACATATCTGAATGTAACCTGGCACTCAAGCCTATTTGCATAAAACATTGGGGTTATGATTACTCAATACTCACTACCCATGAGAGCTTGTGAGAGGTTGGAGAGAGAATACATCAGAACACATAATGAGCATAAATATAAGGCCACTAGGAAAGCAGAGTGCTAGAGAAGTTGGGGGCGGGGTGGGGATTGGGAAAGGCTTTATGTAGAAAGTTGGTTTTGAGCTGTAGCTTAAAGAAAGAAGAAGATTCCCTAAGGGGAGGAGGGAGTGTATTTCAGGTATGAGGGATAGCCGGTACAAAGGTGTCATGGAGGGGAGAGATGGATGTGCCATGGATAAAAAACAATGAGGAGGATAGTTTGGCTGGATAGAAAAGTGCAGGGAGGGGAGTAATGTATAATGAGTCTGGAAAGATTATTGGGACAAAGTTGTGAAAAGCTTTAAAAACTAAACAGGCACTTATACTTTATCATACATATTATATATATGTACTTTATGCTCTATTATATATAATATATAATATATGTATATATTTTATGTTCATATATACACATTTATCTTTTATATCTATCTGTGTACATTTATACTTTACCCCAGAGTCAATTAGAAGCCAATGGCATTTATTGAGTAGGAAGGTGATATGACAGATCTAGGATAAAGGAAAATTACTTTTGGCAGTGGTGTGAAGGATGAGCTGAAATGGGAAGAAACTAGAGTCAGGGAGAGCCCGTTGCAATAGTATAGGTGGGAAGCGATGATGTGATATAGTCCATCATAGTAATTTTGGTTTCATTCTTGGATCTTAGTCATTGACTGATAAAAATCAGATGGAAAAGTCTTGGGTTCCTTTATTGTGGCAATGCCTCCTCTTTAAAATCACTTTCACTAAAGGAAAGAAATCCATACAAGCACTGATCTGAAGTCAGACATGCACAGCACTCAAAATGCCCAGATTTGGCTTGAAATCAATACATAAACTTTGATTCTTAGGAGCAACTAGATCATACTTGTCAGAATGGTAACCCATTGAGTGGTACTGGGAGAGTCCAGTTGACTGGCACTAAAGAGTTCTTGTAATGGATACCCTAACAAAATACATGGTCTGTATTGTATTCCCAACATTGTGGTTGGGCTTTGAGAGAGTTGTTATGATCGTCATGGTTACTGCTATTATTGTTGGCAGAGATTATATAGGAACCCTCTTCTCCTAACACTAGTGATATTAGACTTGGTGTACTTTCATAAGGACAAAGATGCCTCAGACTTCAGACTAAGGGGATGAAGTAGCCATTTCATTTCCCTTTCATTTTCACTCTAATCTATCCTCCACAGAGCTGTAGAAGTGATCTTCTCAAAGCTCAAGTCGGAGAATGTCATGCCCTTACTCAAGAAACTCCAATAGATGCCCATAACCTCTAGGATTAAATATTAACTCATCTGTTTGGCATTTAAATCTCTTCTCAATCTGGATCTTTCCCATTTTTCCAGGCTTCTGGAATATTATTTCCCTTCATGTCTGTTAAAAGTCAAGCTATATTTGCCTTTCTATTGTGCCTCGCAGATGACAATCCATTTTCTACCCACATGCCTTTGCCCTGGTTGCCTTCCATGAACAGAACACTCTTCCTTTTTTCCTCTGCCTCTTGGAATCCATGGCTTCCTTCAGAACCTAGTTTAAGTTTTGTATTTTGCAGAATGTCTTTCCTAGTCCTCCCATGATCTAGAGTTTTAAGTAACCTGTACCTTGTATCTACTTTGTATGTATCCATTCATATGTCTATATCTGCATCTATGAAATCTCTCCTCTCTCTCTCTCTCTCTCTCTCTGTCTCTGTCTGTCTGTCTGTCTGTCTGTCTCTCTCTCTCTCTCTCTCACTCTCTTTCTCTCATCTCCCCCACTAGAATGTAAGGTCTTTGAGAGCAGGGACTATTTTTTCCTTCTGTATCTTCATCATCTAGCTTAGTACCTGGCACATAGTTAGCCACTAACCGATGCCTGTTGATTGACTGATCATTCCCCAAATGGAAATCTCTATCCTGGATACTGCCTTCCAGTTCATTGTATCATTGTTAATTAGCAGCATTCCAGAGCTACCCAGAAGCTTCCTGTTCTTTGAAATCAGTCCTTCTCTCCTTGGTATATAATATACTGATCTTATATTCTGAGAGTGTACGCACACACACGTTGTATATATGTATGTATATACGTATATTTGGATTTTTTTTCAAGAAAATATGGATATGAATTACCTTAAACTCTCCTCCCACAATTATGTGTTATGAATTTCAGGCATGCACACCTACTCCTTTTTACAGCGATATTTGATGTGTCTTTTAAAAAGTAGAACCTTTCTGAGCATGACTTGCAAGGTCACCAACCTTACTGAAAATATGTTATTATTTCTGCTACTGAAATTGGTGGACCTAATGGATTTTCACTTAAATGCTTTCTTTTAGTAGTAAAAAGACCAACAAACTAGAATCACTATGATTAGTGAGAATATAAATAAGCCTTTTCATTTCCACTCTCTCATCCTTTTCTATTGGAATATTCATCAAGTCTCTTGTCGGGTCTAGACTAGTAGTAGGGCCTCTGAACTGCAAAAGGATTTATACTAGTATTGATGCTTGCAGACATGACTTCATTCTTGCATCCATGCATTCGTTCTACATTTATTTAGCATCTCCTATGTGCCAGGCATCAAAGTTCTACTCTGATGCCTCATTATGGCCCCAGTGAGTTGATCTTGAGCTATTATTGAAGACTGCTTTAAAGTGAGATAAGACAACATTCTGAAAGGTCCGGCCAAGCTGGCTGGAAAGACTGGTCACGGTCCAGCACTAAGCACCATGTCTGTTATCCAAGGACCAGCTGATCTAAATTTGAAAAGACTCACCACCAATCTGGTCACTGAGTAATGACATTTCTCAGCCACAGAATCTTATAAAGAACATCAAGGCACAGAGGAGTTGCAATCTCTGCTGGTGGAGGGGTTACCTCATCAATAAAATCCTTTCTCCTTGAAGAATTCATCTCAAAGTACAAGTTAGACATGAGGCAAGGGGTGGTATAACCACAAATAAGAGGAGCTCCTGTCCTCAAAGAGAGGACATCCACTGATATGGAGACCATGCATCTAAGAGTCAGAAGGGACTTTGGAGGCCATCTAGTCCAGTCCAGAAAATCCCTGACTGATAATAATACTGTAAACAATATCCGAAATGAATGGGAGCCCTCCACCTCCCAAAGCAACCCACTCCATCCTTGAAGAGTTCATTTGAAACCCTCATCTCTTCAAATATCTCCCAACCTGGCAGCTGGATTTCATCATGCTCCCTCTAACTCCCAGCAGGGTAACCTTTCTCCCTTAACCTCCCCCACTTTTCAGTGTCTTTTTATGGGTTATCTTCCTCTATTAGATTGTCAGTTCCTTGAGATCAGAGACTGTCTTTAAAAAGAAGCATCTCCAGAGTGTGGAACAATGTGTGGCACACAGCAGGTGCTTACTACATGTTTATTGATTCTGACTCTGACTCCAATTATTAGGAAACATTTGTTCTTGTATCCAATGTCCACCTTGTCTTTAGGCAATCCTTTATTTGAAGCTTCTCACCAATTTACAGAAAAGACATTTTTCCCCCTAAACCTATCAATCAATCAATATACATTATTACCAAGTGCCTACTCTGTGCCAGGCATTGTCTTTATTGCTAGAGATGCAAAGACCGTGTATTTGTTCTTTGTTGCCGAAGAAGACCAAGCCATCACAGAAATGATGACAAGACTTGCACTTGACTTTGTTTTGAGTGAGGGAGAGCTGTGCAGGTCACCAGCCTCACTTCTCCTCCAGAGTTATCTTAATACAGTGACCAGATATTCATCAGGATGACTGGAGATAACTCAGGATGAGGCAATTGGGGTTAAGTGACTTGCCCAAGGTCACGCAGCTAGTGCGTGTCAAGTGTCTGAGGTGAGATTTGAACTCAGATCCTCCTGACTCCTGCACTGGTGCTTTGTCCACTGCACCACCTAGCTTATAGAAACACATCTCCCTCTCTCGATGCAAAGGCTACATACAATGAAACAGCCTCTGTCCCAAGAGTCTACATTTTATCAAGGAGACAACAAAAGTATACAGTAAATAAAAGATTATTTTTAAGGAGAGGAGGCACTGGCAGCTAGCCGTTGAGGAGAGGAGATCATTAAATATTTTATGAAAAAGGTGTCACAGACCTAAGCCAAGGAATTCCCCCCCCCCCCCCAGAAATCTGAGGCAGATAAAACAGCATTCTTTTTCCAATATTCTTCTGATGCCAATCTGAAGTTACATCTACATGGACTCTATACGGCATAAACTTACTAAATTGGTTACAAAGAAAGGTCAATGAAAATTTAGAGAGGGGTTCAAACTTGGGACGATTTGCTCAGTTTACCCTAAAATCAAACTTCCTTGGTGGGGGGATGGTTGAGTGGGAATAACATCATCCTCAGTTTCTTGATTTTATAACTGGTAGAATATTTGAGATCTGAGAGAGAAGGAAAATGCTCCTTTTGTCCTTTAATCACACAACAAATAAGAGTTTCTGAGTTGTTCATTGGGCTCTAAAGGTGTTACTCCATGTTTCATTTCCCCCATAATGATCATTATCTGGGCATCAAAGATTGAGGGCATGGTATCATGAACTCTGGCCTTACTTTTATTCCCTGCCTCAAGGCTGGGTTGTTCTCTGTGAATTCAATTGTGGGACCTCTAGGATCCATCTTTCCTAATGCAGTGTGTGTGTGTGTGTGTGTGTGTGTGTGTGTGTGTGTATATGTGTGTGTGTGTGTGTGTGTGTGTGTGTGTGTGTGTGTGTGTGTATTTAGAGGGTTTATTTCTAGGTAACTGGATAGCTACCTTGGTTTTCTTGGTTAAAAAGGTAAAAGAAAGAGCCCTTTCTGTGGGCGGCCTTATGACCCAAATGAACTTTCTGTTGAATTACAACTTCTGCATCTATTTGTATGTCCCCTTAGGAGCCAACAACTTTATAGAAAAAGGTAATTTCTTGAAGATAAGTTACTGAAGCAAAACATTTGAATAAAATATTAATTAAAAACAAAAGAATGCCTTTGGGGTGAGGGTGATGGGTAAGGAAGAATAATAAAAAATAGCTCCCATTTTTCTGGTGTTCTTAAGATTTACAAGATACTTTCATCCTATCAACCCTGTGAAATAGGTTTTTGGACCACACTTGTGATTTCATGGGTTAAGGCTTTGGGGGGGGGGCCATACCTTCTGCCAATGTAGATTAGCACCCCTTCTGCAATCAGAGAGGTGCTTAAAAGTGACTTGCCTAGGATCATCCAGCCAACATATATCATTGAACATAGATCTTCCACATAATGAGGTGAGGCAACTACTTGGCATAATGGATAGAGCCCTGGACTTGGAATCAGAAACATTTAATTTTAAGTCCTGTCTCAGATACCTACTAGCTATGTGGCCCTAGACAAATAATTTAACTTCCCAAAGCTTCAGTTTCCTCACCTAAAATAAGGAGAATAATAGCACCTATCTGTCAGGGTTGTAAAGAGTAAATCAGATAACATGTTTAAAGCACTTTGCAAATATTAAGATACTATATAAATTCTAGCTATGATGATGGGGGTGGGGTAGTAAGAACTAAAAGACAATTCCCTAAAAGCTCAAATTCTGGTATTGGGTTAGGTCTGGCACAGGGGACAAATGTTGATCATGTTTGTCCATGGAGTATTCATATCTCTCCCTGAAGCATCCTACTGGGCTTGCCTGCTTTCTGAAGCCCAAGTATCTCCTTCCTTTGATTTGTTGGTCTCAAGAAGCACTGGGATCTCTGGGCTCCTGAATTAGTGCATTGCTTCATGTGGCTCTTCTTCCTCAAGTCCAGAAGTCTCCTTTATCCATAAACCTGTGTTCAACGATGCAGTTGTCTGGACTCATTAAGACTGA
Organism: Notamacropus eugenii; assembly: GCF_028372415.1. Taxonomy (NCBI): domain Eukaryota; kingdom Metazoa; phylum Chordata; class Mammalia; order Diprotodontia; family Macropodidae; genus Notamacropus; species Notamacropus eugenii. Next base: position 20,573,637 of record NC_092877.1, on the reverse strand, counting down.
GTTTCATGGGAAATGGAACCCTGAGAAAAATTTCCTACTGAGCCCTTGGCTTAGGTATCATAGAGTATGTAGAGAAATGGGCATGTTCTTATTACAGTTTCATCATAGAGTGTAAAGCTAGAAGGGAGTTGATAAACATTTAGTGAGCAGCTACTATGTGTGGGGCACTATACTAAACTCAGGGAATACAAAGAAATTTCACTGTATTGTTCAGTCATTTTTTCAGTTGTGTCTAACTTCATGACCCCAGTTGGGATTTTCTTGGCAAAGATACTAGAGTAGTTTGTCATCTTCATCTCCAGCACATTTTTCAGATGAGGAAACTGAGGCATACTGGGTTAAGTGATTTGCCCCAGGTTACATGGTTAGTGTCTGAGGCCAAATTTGAACTTAGGTCTTCCTGACTTCAGGCGCAGTGCTCTAGCCACTGTGCTACCTAGCTGTTTCATAATGCAAATGATACAAAGAAAAGTCAAAAGCTATCTCTGCCCTTAAGGAGTTCACAAAATAATGGTGGAAAACAACAGTAAAAGAAACTGAAGAGGGTAACAAATTCCAGAGGAGCAAGCTTTATGGGAAATGAGGAGGTGGCTGTCCTGAGGAGACCTCCTGAAACGGATGATTTGGGAGGAACTCTCCACTATCCACACTTCCTTCTGTCCAATTACAGGGACAATGGGCTCCAGGGGCAAGGGGTATTGAGGTGTTATGAGTGTCAGGATTTACGTGATCTAGAAGATTTTGAAGAACTTTAGAGATTAGTTTCTCATTCTACAAATGAGAAAACTGAAGGTCAAAGATGGGAAGTAATTTGTTCACATTAAGACAACCAGTAGGTAACAATGTTTAAATCTAGGTATCTAGACCCAAAAAAAGTGGCTTGCTCACTACACCGGTGTCCCAGAGATAAGGTCATCAGAATCAAAGAAACCTTGGAATAAGAAAGGTTGAGGGTGATCATGATGATGAGAAAAGTAGCATTAATAGCAATGATGGTAAAAATTGCTATGCACCTAGCATGTAAAGGTTTGCAAAGGGCTTTATGTACATTATCTTATTTGGGCCTCAAAACAGCCTTTTCACTGAGTTTTATGAGTTTCATGATTCCCAATTTGTACCTGAAGAAATTGAAACTGAAAGAAAAAGTAACTTATCCATGATTATTTAGCCACTAACTGCTAGAGGTGGGATTTGAACCAGGTATTCCTAATTCTAAGCTCAAGAATCCATTCCCTATTTCCCACTGAAGATAGGAGAATACAAAGAGCTGAAGATGAATTCCATATACCTAGACTTGAAAACTAATATTAGGAGCCAAAAATGAGGATTTGGTCTGACTTGACTCTGCATTGTCTCTATGTAAATATTTATAGTTTTTAAAAGCTAATTGAACATTACTTTTTGCCATTTTCCCTTCTGGTATTTTCTCCTCTCATTAAAATCTCTGATATCACTTTGTCATTGAGCTCTCGCCCCTCGTCAAGTTTCTCTTGCTCATTAGATTCTGACTCTGACTCTTAGGACAAAGGTTAGCCAAAGAACAGAAAGGAATTCATGCTCAAGTAAATTTGAATATTGTCATAAGAGCTAAGAAAAAACACTGCACCCAAAATAATGAATTTTAGACCACTTATTCTGGACCAAGGATTTGAGGCATAAAAGAAAATGCTTTGAGTAAACTATAATGTCATGTAAATATTCCATTCTTTTTTACTCCTTTCTGATCACTCTTTATTGGGAAAGTTAGTTGCTGAGTTTGTGGTTCATCCAAACATCCTCACATAGCTCTCGGTGAAACAATGAAGCCTGTTGTACTCTGTCTCACATGGTTTAGGTGTCCCCTCCTTCAAAGGAAGCCAATTAACACAAAGTGATTTTGGAGCTAGAATATGTGAAATCACTTGGAGAAGTAGAAAAGAGTAGATAGAAAGAGATGAGGAAGACTAAGTAAGACCTCCACCTCACTTAACCATGGGGTCCTTCAAAGTGCAGTTTGGGGAGCACTTCCTACTTGAGGTTTTCCTTGATACCCCTAGTTATTGGTACGCTTTTCCTCTTGAAACTACTTTGTACTAATTTGCATATAATTTGCATAGGAAGTAGGAACTGGACCAGTGATTTCATTAGCATGGGGAACTCCCCAAGGGGAAACTCTTTACCAACAGTAGTCAGCCCTTTATCTGCCACTTGAAATTTTAGAATATTGTGTAAAGCACCAAGAGGCTCGGTGCCTTGCCCAGGGTCACACAGCCAGTATATGGAAGAGTTGCTTTATTTTAATTTACATGTGGACATGTTGTATTCTTTTAGTAAAATGTAAGTTCCTTGATCTTAGGAATTCTGTAATTTTTTTCCTCTTTATCTGCTCAGCACCTAGCTTATCCCTTTGCTCATTTTTTTGAAAAAATCTGAATTGAATTGAATGAGCCTAATTTTGACAAACATACTAAAATTTACACAGCCTGAGGGGAAATGGCTTTTCTCCAATTCTTGTTCTTTATACCTTCTGCCCGGAAGCAACCTGGGTAGAAGACTGGGTTTGGAGTCAGGAAGACCTGGATTAAGTTACATTTCTGACACATACTAGCTATGGGTAAAAAATTCTGATTTTCCAGGGTAGGATGAGTGGGCAGATGGGCAACCAATCCCTTGAATTAACCTAGAAAGGAATGATTAGCTTCTAGGTAGACTTTTTCATCCATACAAAAGCATCCACTATTAGCCTGAGAACTTTTAAATCATCATTTTTTTTTAAACAAATAGGAGTCAAGGGTGTGGGGAGGTGAGATGCTCCTACTCTTGTCTCTTGCTATGCTAGGTATAATAGTTAAAGAATGGAAAGGGTAAAGGTAGATAGCATAATGTATAGAACATAGATTTAGAATTGTAAGGGCTTAGTAGTCTAAATTAGGTTCAAACTCCTCATTTTAGTGATGAGTCAAAAAAGTGATTTGCCCAAGGACACAGGGCAATGGTCTGACCTAGTCCCTCCCTCCCAATCTATTCAATAAACTCTAGTGGCTCCCTATTACCTGCAGTATTAAATATACATGTCTCTCCTTGGCTTCTGGTTGTGCTTTGTCCTTCATTCTCAAAAAGGACAATGAGATCAGGAAGATGATGCCATGACTTGCAAGTGAATTGGATTTGCATGAGGCAGAGCTGTGCAAAGTTACAAGCCTCACTCTCACTTCTAGAGTCATCAAAGTACAGTGGAAAGACAAAAGTCAAGACGACTGGCAACGAATGACTCAGGATGCAGTGGATGACCTTGGCATCTTTGATGCTTGACCAATCTCTAAGTGCTCCACAGCACCTTCTTTAACTGCCTTCATGGCTGTTGGAGTAAATTGTTCTCATCAGTCTTTACATGCCAGGGGTAGACACAACCTCCCCGCCCCAACTCATCAACAGCTTTGGAGACTTTCTGTTAACCTCAACCTACTTTATAACTTGTCTACCAAGAAAAATTTTACTGAGGTGTGGCCGTTTTGCATGCTCCAGCTTTTCGGAGCCACAGGTGAGAGCTGAGTGACAAGTGGATACCAAAGATGGGTGGGCAGCCCCGAAAAGGCCTTGGCAAGCCTTCAGACCAGAGATGCTAGTCCTCTCTGAACACCTCATGCACCCCTTATTTTTTATTCCCATGTATATTTTGTTCATACATAGTTGTTTTCATGTTGTCTCCCCTACTGGACTGTGAACTCAATTAGAGCAGGGATTCTTTCTAGTTTATTTAATTTTTGTTCTTTTAAACTGTGTATCTCTAGGACTTAGCATAATGCCTGGCATATAGTAGGCACCTAATAATGCTAGTTAACTGACAAGTAACAGAATTGGGATGGGAACCCCCAAAGGTAGAGTGATGGAATTATAAAGAATACATGTCCTCTGACTCCTCAAACCATGCCTTTTCCTCTGTGCTATTCTCTCTGAAGACATTTGATTAAGCAAATAGAACTTATCTATGCCTATACATAATCTCCCATCTTAAATACTGGATCTTATCTTGTCTTACTTTCTTTTAAAACATAGGAGTTTTGTTGAGAACCAGGAGGGACCTTAGCACCTTATTGGACCAATTTACTATTTTTTACAGGTAAGAATATTAGTGTTCAGAGAGTCAAAATCAGTCAGTCAGTCAGTAAGCATTTATTAAGTACTTACTATGTGTTAGTCACTGGACCATGCATACAAATGTAATAGGGGGTGGGACTCCAGTGCAGGCACCACTTGCTCTGCTATTATAACCTCTCCCCTTGGAAGACATGGAAAGAAAGCTTTGGGGAAAATTGTGAGACCATTAAAGGGACATGACTTGGAGAGACTGTGAAACATGCAAGGGCATTCTGGAACTGGTTCTTCCTCTCCAGTGTGGCTGGATTGGGAAGACCTTTTTGCTATTACCTACATAGCCAGAATTATGTCTTCAAAAAACCTTTATCAGCTAAGGTCATTTCTTTGCTTCATTCTATCTAAGGGAGAGCTCTTTGTCTAGGGAGAGACCTTGCAAGAAAAAGAAGAACCTTAGAGTCTTCCCTCTCTGAGGCCATGTAACTCCTGAGAAGCAGGGCCTTCTTAGCTTTTTCATTCATTCTTTTTCATTGTAGGAATGGGAAAAAGAGTTTCTAATCATGGGTGAGCAAGACCCAGAAATTTTGGGAGTTACAATTGGGGAATTGGAATACATACTCTATATTGCAGCCAACCTAACATCAATGTCCTGAAAAGCAAAGAGAAATCTTTGGCAGCCATCTTTGAAACCTTAGCCTTGGGATCATGGAAAAGTCAAGATGTTTCTGGACATGAAACTGCTGGGACCAGTCCTGTGTAAGAACTGAGTTTAATTTTGAGCCAAACTCCCCTAGAGATGAAGGTAGTTTAGCAGAAGGTATGATCTGGAAATCTTCAGGGGAAATTTGTATCCACCTTCTAAATCTTTGAAGTAAAAATTCATTTGTAAAAGCCAATATATGTTAAGTAGTATGAAACTCTTAAGTATACTGTAAGTATATGAAACTGGGATACTGGTAACTGAACCTCTAACAAATGGGGAAATAAATAGAGCTGCTGGGAGCTCAAAATGATGGCAATTGGAAATCCCTCAACTCCTCAAGGTAACATTGAATCTTTTTTCCTCTACTTGAGTATTTTATATTTTCTAATTACGTGTAAAGATAGTTTTCAGCATTTACTTTTATAAACTTTTGAGTTCCTCCTCTTCCTCCCCCCCTCCCCCTTAAGACAGCAAGCAATCTGATATGGGCTATACATGTACAATCATATCAAACATATTTTCACATTAGCCATGTTGTGAAAGAAGAATCAGAACAAAAGGGAAAAACCACAAGAAAGCAAAAAACAAACATAAAAGGGAAAAGAGTATGCTCCTATCTACATTCGGATTCCATAGTTCTTTCTCTGCATATGAATACCATCTTCCATTACAAGTCTTTTGGAATTGTCTTGGATCATTGTCTTGGTGTGAAGAGCTAAGCCAATCATAGTTGATCATCACTGGTACTATGTACAGTGTTCTCCTGGTTCTGCTCACTTCACTTAATATCAGTCTGTCTAAGTCTTTCCAGATTTTTCTGAAGTCCACCTGCTCATTATGTCTTATAGCACAATAGTATTCCATTACATTCATATACCACAACTTGTTCAGCCATTCCCCCCCAATTGATGGACATGCCAACAATTTCCAATTTTTTGCCACCACAAAAAGAGCTACTATAATTATTTTTGGTGCCATAGAATTTTGAGGGATTACGTAGCATCTGGGCTTTGGAAGAGACGGCCAGAGTAGTCAACATTACAGAAAGGCAAAAACAATATCCCTGCACTGGAGGAGGAGATCATATTCCAGTGGAAGAGACAACATGCAGATAACTACACATATACAAGATATATACAGAGTAAAATGGAAAGCATTATCAGAGGAAAGACCCTACCAAGTGAGAAGGGCACAAAGGGAGATTGAACAGGAAAGGCCTCCTACAGGAAATAGAATTTTAAGGAAGCTGGGAAATGGAGGTAAGGGATCAAGGCATTTCAAGTGTGGCGGAGAGACAATGAAAAATAAATGGACTCGACCTATGTTTCTCTGACTTCAAATCCAGGGCTTACCCTATGCTGCCTCTTCCACAGTACAGACTTGTATTTTAGTTGAATGCACGGAATTAAGATTTGCTGACCTAGACTGACCTAGGTATATCTACCTAGACTGGTGTTAGACCTTGGGAAAGAAAGAAGAAAACTCCTGGGGTGGTGATTTTGGAGTTTAGTCACAGAAAGCCGTGCCTACCTCCAAGAGCCATTTTTTCACAACATAATGTGTGTTGCAATGTAATCCCTTTGGGAAATGGTACGCTTGTTCCAAAGATATTGCTGATGCCCAAAATATTTTTAGATTTCCTCTTACTCCCCTGCCCCAATTATTTGGAAAGTGTCTGATCCAATTTTCCAGAGACACAAGAAAATCACTTTCATTGCTTTACAGTTATTTTTTTGTTGTGATCGAAACAGAGATTAATCAGTTTGGACACCCACCTTATGTACCAGACTAGGCTCTATAGAGAGAAACATAGATTTAGAGTCAGAAAGAACTTTAGAAGCCATTAAATCCAAGCCCGCCCCCTCCCCCATTTTACAGTTAAGAAAACTGAAGCACAGAGAAGATGAGTTCATTTGCCCACAGCTATTAAGTGCCTGAGGCAGAATTGGAACCAAGGTCTTTCTCATTGGCGCGCCCCCTAAATGACTCAGGGGTGCTTTAAAAACTGAACACTTCCTCTCTCAGTCTGGTAGACTCAAGAACAGCTGGACAAATTGTCATCTCTACCAACAGTTCATGAACATGCCTATTTTCCCTATTTTCAACATTTTTCTTTTGAAGTGATTTTTGCTGATCTGAGGGATATGAGGTAGAATCTTAGTGTTAATTTAATTTGAATTTTGGGAATTAAATGAATGTAAGAGAATACTATTGTACCGTAAGATATGACAAAAGAGGTTTCAGAGAAACCTAGAAAGACCTTTATGAATTGATACATAAAATGAGGACAACCAGGAAAACATCTGTATAAAGAAAACTTTGAAAGATTGAAGAATTCTGATCAGTTCAATAGCCAATCAGAATTCCATTAGACCAGTCTACACTTAACGTATCTTCCAGAGTTCAGAGGTTGGGGCACAGAGGCTTTCTTTTTCCTACCTCCCATTGGCAATCTCATCCTGAAGCAGAGCAATTTGTCTAGGAAGAACACTGTGTGTAGAAGAGAGCAGACCCAAATAGTCCCTCTATGGAGAGAAGCTTAGCTAGGGAGAGGAGCATGCCCAGAGACCTCAGTGGAGTGACCTGGGCAGTAGATACACCAGAGTATGCTGGAATAGCAGCATGAGAACACTGTGAGAAAAGAAAAGCCATCCAGGCCCCAGAATGACACAGGTGGGAGTTACTTTGGTCATGTATGGTTCCTATATGTGTTATCTTTTTATTTTTTTTTTAATGTTATCTTTTTGCTAGTATACTTAACTTGGTGCCCACTCTTCCCACCAACATGTGTGTGTGTTGGGGAGCATGCTCCTCAAATTTGTGGGTGGGAATGCTTTGTTACAACTACTTATGGGATACCTTTCAGTAAATACCTTTGCTCTGAGCTAACTGTATCAACCTGAACTACTAAAGGTGAATACACTAGTGGGGAATTGTAAGTTATAGTTTTGTGGCTACAGGTTCACAGAGTGGTTTGGATTGGACCATGACTACACAGTTAATGGGGCAGCTAGGTAGTAACAGCAATCATGTAAACTATCAATAGGCATTAATACAGCTAGGTGGCATAATGGATAGAGTGCTGGGTCAGAGTCAGGAAGACTCACGTTCATGAGTTCAAATCCAGCCTCAGACACTTCCTAGTGTTGTGACCTTGGACAAGTTACTTCTCCCTGTCTGCTTCAGTTTCCTCATCTGTAAAGTGAACTGGAGAAAGAAATGGCAAACCATTTCAGTATTATTGCTAAGATAACCTTAAATGGAGTCAGGAGGAGTCAGACACAGCTGAATAACAGAAAATTACAAGTCACAGAATCACAGAACTTGAGAACTGAAAGGGACATCAGCAACAGGTGTTTGAGCCAGAATTAGAATCCAGGTCTCTGGACTCCAGGACTCCAGTGACTCTGGACTCAGTTTCTCTTAACAGTACAACTGTCTCTTTACTTGTCACCCCTGTAAAAGGTTATTTCCTATTCACCATTATCTTTCTAGTCAAATTTCTTAAAACACTTTCCTTTATATTTTTTCATGATTGCACATATGTAACCTATATTATATTTCTTACTCTCTTAGGGAGGGGAAGAGAAAGGGAAAAGGAGAGGAGAAGAAGAAATGGGGAGGGGAGGGAAGAAATTTATTTAAAAAAATTTTTTTAAATGAGTGTTAAAAATGATCTTTACGTGTGATTGGGAAAAAAATAAAATACTATTTTAAAATGTTTTCCCTAATGCTCACCTTTATTCAACCTTAAATTCTCAAACTGGATTCAATAGCTATTGAATTCTTCATTTTTCAGATGAAGAAACTAAGATACAGAGCAGCAAAATGACTTGTCCTTCATCACCCTGGTGCTAAGTAGCAGCGCCAAGACTCAAGTCCTTGTCTTCTGACTCCAAATGCAGTTAACTATAAATGTCTGTCAATGATATTTATTGATTTTTTGCACATTTTATTTATACCTGATAGCTTGAATTATATCTAAGATTTTTTTCCTAGCCATGCAGCACTTGATCACTGGGCCTCAGTTTCTCCAACTGTAAAATGAGAGACTTGTACTTACCTCTAAGGTCCCTCCCAGTTTTCTGTCTCTGATCTTCGCTTCATGTGCTTTCACCATTTTTTCTAATATTTATTTGTGCACTTATCCTGCTTTAGAGTCACCTCAGAATTACATTATTAGCTCCTTAAGGACAAGAAGTGGACCTTTTTTCATCTTTGCATCCTGGTACCCAGCAGATGACCTTTTATGGGCTGAATAAATACTTATTGAATTGAACTAGATCTCTCCTCTTGAAAACATTATACATACTTGGCCAAGCAGATATGCAAGAGAGCAAGAAGAGGCTTGCTTAGAAAATTTCTGTAAACCCTGATCTCATGAGCCTCTAAATTGCCTCCTTTAATAACCAACAAAAAATGTTTGGCCATCCCTGGACTCTTAGAAAGGTCATGGGGATTAGTAAAGGGGCAGATTTGAAAGAAATGTAGCTTAGCTCCCTTGGGGACCAGAGTAAGTGCTGACTGGAGGAAAAGGGGAGACCCTTGTCTTTTAGAGAACCTTATAAGTGCTTTTATAAATAGGTATGGCATCCTTTATAATGAGCATATCTATTGTTGGACTACGAATACATCTGGCAGAGTGAGATGCTTCACAAGAGCTTGAGGCAGCTCAAGAATTCTTTCTCATTACTATTAACTAGGTTTAGCAGACTTCTTTCTTCCTCCTTGATAATAAGAGTTCATGTTTACATATAGCACTCTAAGATTTGCAGTGTTGTACGTATTGTCCTCACAACAACCAGGAAGGAGGAGCTATTATTATTTAACATGGGGAAACTGAGGCTCAGAGAAGTGGTCACTAGCTTTGGCTTTCATAGTTAAAGAATATCTGAGGTGGGATAGGAGCCCAAGTCTTTCTGACCATTCCAGGCTGCCTTTCAATAGACAGGTAAATGTTGGATAATGATTGGGGAGTCTTCGAGGGCTCAAGTCTTGCCTCACCATAGTAGCTGTGTGACCGTGAGGGAGTCACGTAACTTCTTAGTGGCCGTGGAATCTTCCTAAACCTGTATGTCACAGAAGAGTTGATAATTTGTATCAATGGAGGGAGTTTCCTTTCCCGGACATTCCCCCTTTTCGATGAAATCACAAGTCAGGAATGAAAGAAAAAGGCCTAAAAATTTTCATCAGCGCAATGAAACACCAGAATTCCAGGAGACCAGCGATCAGCCATATTCCTTACCTCCTGACAGAGAGGTGACAGACTGAATGCACAGAATTAGACACATGTTTGTGGACATGGCCTTTGTGGGAATTTTTGTTTCGTCATGCATGTTTTATAATGGCTATTATTATTACCACTATTATTGCCTGAGGGAAGGGGGAAATGAGGGAGGGAGTGACAAATTCTTGCTAATTTACAAAATTCAATAAAAATGAAACTACAAGTTAGGAAAGAAAAAAGGGAAGAAAAAGTGATAGAAAAAGAGAGAAAGGAAAGAAGAAAAAAGAAAAAGAAAGAGGAAGGAAGGAAGGAAGGAAGGAAGGAAGGAAGGAAGGAAGGAAGGAAGGAAGGAAGGAAGGGAAGAAAGGAGGAAGGGAGGGAGGGAGGGAGGCAACTTTGCACCTAGGATCACTTTATCTCTTCATCTTGGACAAAACTCCTTACCTTTCTGAGCTACAATTTTCTCATGTATAAAATGAGGCCCGTGACACCTGCCTTGTCTTACCACAGGTATGTTTCAAGGATCAAATGGAATAATATATGTAAAAACTCTTTGTAGTAAAAATGCACTGCCTAGATTGACTGGGATTGACCAAGAGACTATGGAGAGTATGGAGGACATACATGCAATTGGGAGACTTGACTGTGAGAACTGAGTCAAGACATTTCTCCTCTCTGTTCCTCAGTTTCTTCACTTCCAGAGCAGGGATAATTATTCTTGTACTGCCTTCCTCAAAGGATATTCAGGAGGAGATAACCTTTTGAAGGCAGGATGACATTGTGGATAGAGTATTGGGTTTTGGTCACCTGAATTCAAAATGCACATCCAACACTTACTAGCTGTGTGATCCTAGCTAGGTAAGTCACCTAACCTCTCTGAGCCTCAGTTTACCCATTTGTAAAATAAATTGAACTAATAGCAGTAGTAGTCATGGTAGCCATGAGAGTAGCAGTCAGAATAATAGTAACAACTCAAATTGACATAATGCATTAAGGTTTGTAAAGCACTTTATGTACTCTATCTCATTGGGTCTCAATTACCCTGTGAGGCAGGAGCCATTATTATCCCCATTTTACAGATAATGGAAACTCAGTCTGAGAGATGGGAAACAACTTGTCCAACATTTATATTTGCGTGTAGAGGGTTACAGGGCTAGTAATTGTTAATGGCAAGATTCGAATTCAAGGTCTTCTTGATTTCACAGCATGTGCTCTACTGCTAATTCTTTGCTAAATTTAACTCAGTTGTAAAAATTATATTGATAGGAGTACAGAATGGACATGTGATGATTTCATTGATGGAGAGCTCCTACATGAGGGAAATACTATTGGTGCAGTTCTAGCTCTTCTCTGTGACTTACAGCCTTTGACAGATGTCCAGAGTATTGAGAGGTTAAGTGATTTACCCAGACTCCCACAGTCAATAATTGTCCCAAATGAGGTTAGACTTAAATAGCAAAGTGAGTTATTTTTATGTAGAATGTAAAGAATAGAGAAGTGGAATTAGAACTGGGAAGACTTGAGTTCAAGTACTTTCTCATCCCTATCCAGTCAATTTATTTTTAAGCCAAAGAAAACACATCAGATTCACCCAAAGTTCAGGGGCAATGATGACACTTTCTCTCAGAAGCTATACAGCTTGGATCACGTACAGTTGTATCCATGTATTAATGATAGTTATCATTTATTTAGTGCTGTAAAGTTTCCAAAGCCCTTTGCATGAGTTTTCTCATGTATATCTCATAACAGCCTTGTGAGATAGTTACTACAGACATTATTATCCCTATTTTGTAGATAAGGAAACTGAATGACTGATTTGCCTTAGGGTTGTATTGCTAGTAAGGACCAGAAGTAGCATTTGAATTCAAATCTTGATTCTGGTAGACATCCCTTTATGAGAATTAACTGATGTTAACATGTTGGGGTGCTAGTAATTGGTGGCTTGTGGGAGGAAAACACCTGGAGTAGTAGTCAGATCAATGGCCTTAGAGAAGAGACACCTTGACTTCTCAAGTGTACCATCTAGAATCCTGAAGCAGAGGTATAATTGGTCCCACTATCAGGCCAGAGAGTGTCACATTTAGATCAAAGATGAACTGCCTGGGAAAGGATGGGATGCAGTAACACAAATCCCAGAGGATGTCAAGTTTCAGAAATCTCTACTGCCCATTCAAGCTTTCCAGTATGTCCAGTCCCTGCCCACCTCTGACCCCACTCTTGCTAACATGAATTGGGGATGCTGGGTGATTTTCTAATGGTCCACAAAGTGCCTTTTCCAGGTACCACTTACTTAGCCTAGAAGGTTTCCTTAAAGGGGTCAAACACATTGTCTCCCCAGCAGCTGTGAGCCGTGCATGGCTTAGTCTTCAAGGTGCCATTTTATTTCCCCCCCTCTAATACTTTCCCCCCACCTAGGACTCCTTTGAAATATTCTTAACTTTAATTGCTTTTTCCCCCACAAAGAAGTCAATTTAAATTAAGCAGAATCCATCATTGTGATAATTTTTTAATGAGTAAAGATAATGTACTGTACAGGAATTGAAATGAGGTGTTCCCAGGATCATTTGCAAAGTCTCCAAAAGTCCTCCAAAGAGTTGGTGGAAATTAATGAATCTCAAAGCCTCACAGCCAGCAGTGCTTTCTTACTGAGGCCTGGGCTCAATTAAAAAAAACACCCCACAATAATAATAGTTACATTTTCCAATTTAAGCATTTAGCTCCTTTTATCCAGAGATCCAGAGGAATTTTATAAACATTAATTAAGCCTCACAGGTGTGACTTATTAAGATTAACTAGTTGATGGCTGCCAAATTTGGCAGATGTAAAAGATTGTTTAATGGTGGCCTGATATTGGGTTGGAGCAATTATATCCCTGGGGCTGTGATTCCCAAACTGAGGGATCGAGTCCTGGGTTTATGGGTGGTGGCCTAAGGATGTTCCAAGGAAGGCACCAAGACTTGGGGAGGGGATTGATCTGTTACTTGACATAGCTTCCTCCCTGTGACTCTTATCCAACTTTTCACGATTCTTAGCTCCCATAATGATTGAACTAGACTGTTGCTAAGATACAACTCTGACGATCTGTTCCATATATCTAGTCCATAGACTGGTCCCTGCTCCCTCCAACATCGATGGCTCTAGTTTAACCTTCAAGATCATTTTTGAACAAATTCAAGTTTACTTCTACAAAGAAAATACTAACACTATTGTTCCCTTTACAAAGAGTCCTAGCACCCTGCAGCTAGATCTTTGGAGATTTCTTATCAAGCTTTCACATTTTACACATGAAGAAGGGGTAGCCCAGTCATTCCATCAATAACAGTAACTAACACTTACATAGGCATTTGAAGTTAGCAAAGAGAATTACATATTTTATCTCATTTGATCCTCACAAACAATCTGGGCAGGTAGGTTCTAGCATTGTCCCCATTTTACAGACTAAGGAAAGAGATTAAGTGACTTACCTAAGGTCACACAGCTAGTAATTTTTGAGGCAAAATTCAGATACAAGTCTTCTTGATTTACTGTTCCCTGTACCAGAGTGTAACAGGCATCTCCCATCATTGTGTTTATGCAAACTGTGCTCCAAATTTGGAGCACATTCTATCCTCTCTTCTGCTATTTAGAATCTTGAACTCTCTTCAAAGCTCATCTACCATGCTCTTGCCAACATGAGACCTTTGCTAATTCCTACCCACCACCTGTTTCTATGCCTTTCTTCACAAGTTGCTTTGTATAACTTTTGTTGTTAATGTATAGAAGCACACATTGTTTCTCTTAATAGAATGTAAGGTTCTGGAGGGCAGGGAGTGTTCTATTTAGGGTTTTGTGTGTCTAACATTATGTCTAGCACATGGCAGGTGCTTAACAAGTAAATACTCGTTGATTGAGATAAGGGAGCCCTAGTCGGGGCATAGTGGGTAGGGAAGGGATGCTTGGAAATCCGATGAACTGGACAGCATCACCTATGAAAGTAGGGATAATTTGCAATGATTGTATATGTCCATGTGGATAACCAAGAGTTAACACTACTGCTCTATTCAGTTCAAGTAAATCTACTCCTAATAAAGAAAGGAAGAGAGAGAGAGAGAGAGAGAGAGAGAGAGAGAGAGAGAGAGAGAGAGAGAGAGAGAGAGAGACATACAGAGAGAGAGACATACAGAGAGAGAGAGAGAGAGAGAGAGAGAGAGAGAGAGAGAGAGAGAGAGAGAAAGGATGGAAGGAAGAAGAGAAGGAAAGAAGAAAAAGTTAGGAGACTTGATTGTTTATAAGACTTAACCCTGATGTTTCATAATAGCTCCCTAGTACAGAAAAGACACTCTTTTAGAATAACCTGTTTCAGGCTATCTCATCCTAGACACCATGGGGCTTTGTGAACTATGTAATAAAGGGCAAGGTTTCTTCTTTCTTCAACTCTCTTTGCTTCTTTGACAATACTTTATTTTGGTTCTTGATACACAACTAAGGTGGGGAAGTAGGGCTTTGAGCCAAGGTGTCAATGTTCATATATCATCAGTTACATCATTCTGGAACCATCCCCCCGCCCCAGCTATGTACAAGCTCCTCTCCACTTCCCTATGTGCAAAAATTCCTAGTGGCAACTCTTTTTGGTTTTCTAACCATTCCTTCTCTGGACTATTTTCCTTCCCCTGATCTCTGCCCTTCTTTCTACATATTCTCCCTTTGTGATGTCTGTCCCACAACCTCCAAGGCAGTCTATTCTACCTTTTGATGGCTGTAATTTTTATGGAGTATTTTTTTCTTAGATCAATCCTAAATCTACCTCCCTGTGACTTCTACCCATTGTGCCTAGTGCTTCCTCACCATAGCCAAGCAGGACAAATCTGTTCTCTCTCCCACATGAGATACCTTCCAATGCTTACAGACATCTATCCTGTCCTCCCTAAGCCTTCTCTTCTGCAGTCTAATCATCCCAAATACCTTCATCTGATCTTTATATTTCAAGGTTTCCAAACCCCCATCATTCTGACCTACCCTTTTCCGAATGCCCTCCAGCTTGGAATCATTTATTGTACTCTGTGGAGCCCAGGATCACATATGACTTTATAACTGTGGTCTAACCAGAGCAGAATTATAATATCTACTTTTTGTGGAAAATTAGAATGAAAATGCCAAATAATCCAAACTGGATCTTAGAACAAAAAGTAAGCCACTTGACCATTCGTCATTGGGACCCATAATTTCACCAATGTAACTACTCCTTATTCTGTCATAGGTTGAAAACCCTCTATGCTTTGGTCAAATGTCGTTTTGAGTTGTGTTAGTCGAAAAACTCCTCTCCCTGAGTACAGGCTGGAGATGACCCTTTTCATAGTTAACTAACCATGAAAGCATAGGTCACCACTGGGAGTGTACTTGAAGCCTTCTAGCTTGTCAGGGATTCCCATAACTAGTCCTTTCCTCTACACCACAAGGAGGGATTGAAGTATCACATTAAGGGAGAAATCTCATGTCCCACATATATTGACAAATCAGGAATTATATCATTTGCCTACTATCAGTGCTGGAGGCAAAGCATGTTTTCAATCACTAATTGTCATAATATATAGCTGTTACATTAATATCATCCACTAAAATGCATATACTATAGGCATTCCTGGTTGTGAGCATTTCTTATGAAGCAAACTACAAAAATAAAATAAAATAATGTACCCCATGCCACGCCACACTGTAATTTATCAAGTAGTAAAGAAATTGGCATGTCTTTTCCTGTTGATTTATTGGTTAATTCCAACAATTCATTGTAGAAAAGGCCAACAATGAATTACAATGTGAAGAGAAAAAATTAAGGCAAGCATTTTAAAAGGTGTTTTAGTACACAGTCTTTAGAAAGAACTTACAAAGCTATTTTATAGCTAGATCCATATGGTCCATGAACTGCAATACATGGTATATGAAATATGCCTGTTAGGGACCCCAGCATCAGACTTCCTAATTTTTCCCTCAAATACATTGTCTCCTGTGGGAATCGCCCTCACCCCCTCCCTCACCCTGCTAGATCAGATATTGTTTGATCATAATTATAGTCACTTTTCAAGATTGTATTAGAAGCAAGGTAAAAGCCACGCAACGTACCCACGAAAAGACCAATAGACTTATCCTTTGATGATCAGTTATCTGTCCTGAAAGTGGGCAAATCATTGACTGGAGTCATGGAATGCTGAAGTTCCTGAGAAAAGAATATTGACTGGTGAGATGGAGTGTTGAGTAGGGCCATTATTCCCCCATCTCTGAAGCAGAGATTTGCAAAGACAATTCCTTCCTTCAGGGATCTTTAAACAGATTGAATGGGAAGCCTTTCTCACCTGGGAACTGCTTTTCTCATTTATTGAACCAGATGAATGGCCGAAATTGTTGCAATTTTGTTTAATAGGAAGACCGCAAATATCCAGGAAACGCAAAGCAAGGTTTGGCTTAGAACTCAAAAATACAATGGGAGCCCTTTGTAATCCTGGATGTAGGAGATGGAAACAACACCCGCTGTTATAGACTTTTGGAATGGCTGAATTCCAAAAAGCATGATGAATTATATTCCTGGAATTACAGATATCAAAGTAGAAAAAGATATTTTCTGAACATATTTATATATGCACATATTGAGAGGAGGTGCAACAGAATGGATAGAGAATCAGAGCCAGGAAGACCAGCATTCAGATCTCATCTCTGACTCATACTGGATGTATGACTCATCGAGTGACTTGTTTTCCTAGAGCTATAGACAAATCTCAAAGACGTACTTAAAGTACCAGTTTGCATTGGTAAGAGGGGATTTTCTCACCCAGGAGTTCTTTATAGAACTATATACCATGTAATTTTCTCTGTTCTCAAGGAAATTCCAGGTCCAGTCCCTGTTCCCTCTGTAAGTATTGTCTTCCCAGTGTGTGCCTGGAGAGCAGAGACTGCCTTTGTATCCTCAGAGCCTAGCCTGATGCTTTAGTACAGGGCCCTTCACTCAGTAGGCACTTAATAGATGTTTATGGTTGGATGTTTCAAAATATACTTGTGTATACTTTTATATGTACATATGTAATTGAAACATGTTGCTTGTCTTCTCAGTGCCTGAAGGGAGGGAGAGTATTGAGAACTCAAAATTTCAAAAAGCGAATGTTAAGAATAAATAACAAAAATTTTAAAATGGTTACAATGTCTCCTTTTGTAGAATGTAAGCCCCTTGAGGTCAGGCATTGTTTCTTTTACTCTTGTATCCCTGGCACATACCACACATAGAATATGCTAGGCACGTAATAAATTCTTGTTGATTAATTAGAAATTATCTATTCAAGCCCATTCATTTTTATACAGAAGTGGGAAGTGAAATGGTTTCTTCCTCTCTCCAGAAAGACCTGCGTTCAAATCACACCTTTGCCACTTAGTAGCTGTGTGAAAGAAAAGTCACTTCTATTCTCTTAACCCCAGACAAAGCTATAAATGAGTCTCCAAGAGTTCCCACACTCAGTAAAATTTCAGTACAGGTATTCCTTCCACGTTTCAATTTTCCCCAGTGTGGTTTTACTATATTGTGGGGTGCAATAAGAAACTAAACAGAAATTTTGCAGAAGCCGCAGATGACACAAAAAAGTCTAGAAACTCAGAAACACACAAAACATATGTATAGTATTGTATAATATCATCATATTTTATCTTTTAATGCTGTAAACACCACAAAAGAAAAAGAAAAAATTCAGATTTTTTTCTCTGGTATGAAAGGAGGGCCAAAATTTATGCAAATTTTTCAAATCACAGAGGTGTCATACCCCTAAACCCCACAATGTGGAAGTTATCCAGCTGTACTTGATCCACTATAAGAAAGAATAGTAATGAATATTTCCTTAATTCAATATAAAGATGAAATATTAATGAACATTTCCTTGCTGAGCACTAGTATATTCCCTTAAGTCACACTCTGACTTTTTGGAGGAAATTTTCTCTAATTTTTAAAAATTTCCTCATATGGTCAATATGAAAACTTCAGAAGGTTGCCAACTTCATAGAAATTCCTGCAGCTATGATTTTATTTTAAATGGTTGGGAAAAGGTGCCTTCAAAGAAAGGGTAAATCTTGCCCACAAGCCATTTAAATCACTTACATGATGTCAGGATTGGAGGTGGGAGCCCCAAAGGGACTCTTTTTATAATCAGTGGGGCAAAATTGGCTCTCTGGACAAACTTGAGTTGTATTCTGCTTTAGTTGGCCACTCAGAATGAGAAGTAAGGAAAAATGTGAAAAAAGATAGTTCTAGCTTTTTTTCCTATGATCTGTTATCCCATTATATATTCCCATTACATGTTGTACATCAATCAATAAATCAATAAGCCTTTTTATTAGCACCAAATAGGCATTGCACTGTGGTACCATACTAACTGTCGGAAATACAAAGAAAGGGAAAAACAGGGTTTGCCCTCAAGAAACTTACCATTTAACGGGGGAGACAAGATACAAACAACCATGTACAGACAGGCTACATACAGGATCAATTAGAAATAATCAACTGAGGAAACCACTAACGCTGAGGGGGGATCAGGAAAAACAGAGAAGATAGGATTTTTGCTGGGATTTAAAGGAAGCCAGGGAAGCCAGGAGGCAATGGTGAGGAAGGAGGGAATTCTGGGGGAAAATCAGAAAATACCTGGAGCCAAGAGATGGAGTGTCTTGTTTGAGGAACAGGAAGCAGCCGGGAGAGTACGTGGGTATAAGTATGGTATAAGAAGCATGGAAGGGGCCAGGTTACAGAGGGTTTTGAGTGCCAAACACAAGATTTCATATTTGATTCTGGAGGTGATAGGGAGTCAAGGGACTTTATTGACTAGGGGGTAACATGGTTAGATTTGTGTTAGGAAGAGTCCTTTGAAATCTGAAATTCCTTTGAAATCCCCCAATAAAAGAGAAGCTCTAGGAAGGCAGGCAGGCACTATTTCTTCTGTTACTGTTGTTGTTTAGGCATTCCAAGCACCTAGCATAGTACTTGGCCCATAGCAAGAACTTAATGCTTGTTAATAGATAGATCAATCTACAATTTTGTCCGTCATGGCTACACTGCATTACTGCATTGAGCGGTATCTATATCACTAATATCAGATGATTTCAAGGAAGAGGAGACAAATCTTGCTGACTGTGGGAAAGGCAAACATCCTTTTGACACTCATAAAGAGGTTTTCTAAGTCAGAAGCAAAACAGAAGTCACACGAAGCTCCGTAATTAATATGGATATGGTCTATATTCCTTCTTCACTGGACATTGTTATGAGAGAAGGACTGGAGCTGTGATTTTGTCAGTACAGAGAGCACCGGGTAAGGAAGAAATGCAGGTGAACCCTTTGGCTTTGGTTTATGATCTTAGAGACTTTCTTAGAATGGAAAAAGATTCAATGACTTGCACAGGGTCACAAAGCCAGAGGATGTCAGAGGTAAGATTTGTACTCAGGTCCTTCTGACTCCAAAGCTCTCTATCCATTATGTCACAACACTTTTTCAAAAAAAGGAGGAAAACCAGTATGGCATAGTGGAAGGGAGAGGACATGGATTTGAATCCCAGTTCTGGAGATTGTGATGTCACCTCTCAGCCTCAGTTTCTCCATCTGTAAAATGAGGAGGGTAGGACTAGGTGACCTTTGCTGTCTCTTCTAGCTCTAAATCCATGAGCCTCATAGCAAGGGAAATAAATGATGGATATTTATAGCACTTTCGAATTTTAGAATGTGCTTTACAGATTGTATCTCATTTGAGGCTCATAGCAACCCAGAGAGGTGGGTAATGCAAACCCTATTGTCCCCATTTTACAGACGAGAAAACTAAGACTCATAGGCTAAAGAAGCAGTTTCTGAACCTAAGTTTAGCACTCTAGCAACATTTTCATATTGCCTCTGGCTGTTAAATGATACTGTGTGTTCGTCCTTCATTGCTGAAGAAGGCCATGCCATAAGAGAAATGATGACATGACTTGCAC